>NW_020454427.1:1595375-1636951 GCF_003342845.1 Nothoprocta perdicaria | reverse complement strand
CCGCAGCAGCGGCTGCCGCGGCCGCGGGGCTGCCCGCGGCTCCCGAGCCCGGCGAGGCTGCAGCTCTGCTCCGCGCCAGCGTCGCGGTCGCTGCTCCGCGGGGCTGCTCAGGCCCTCCGAGCAAGTAGCAAGTTCCCCAATAATCCCTTAGAGCTAAAGTCTAGCTTTTCCCTGCATTCCATCTGAAATCGCCAGCGACTCCCTGGAAAACCCAAATGCCTGTTGGTTACACTTGTCCCTTTGGATCCCAGTGGRCAGAGGGGACACTGCAGGAATTTAGTGACAAAGTTGCAGGCACTGCAGCTGTGTCCGAGTGCTGCCGCGTTGGGCGCTGCTCCATCTGCTCCTGTCTCCCTGCCATTAGCTTAGGAGAGCGCAGGGGGAGAGGAGCCACGGAGTTAGGCACCCAGGCAGGCTCCGGCCGCGCTCCTTCCTTCCTCCTCCTCCTTGGCACGGCGGGGCTGGGGGCTGCAGGGAGCCGGGGTGCCACGCTCTGCCGGGTGCCCTTCTGAGCCCAGGCCGCTCCCAGAGCCCTGGCAATTTCCAGAGGGAAAATCCCACGCGTGTTTATTATGCTCCTGGACACGCCGGCCGTGCCGCGCGTTGCCTCGCTGCTCACCAGGGCTCCGTGTCAAGCCGCGGGGTGCCCGACTCGTCGCACAGACCCCGCCAGTGCTGCCGGGGCCGGAGCCGCGCGGGGCGCCGGGCACCACTTATCGCCCCGCGGCCAGCGGGGCCTGCCACCTTATCCGCCCGCGCCGTGCCCGCCGGGCGGCTGCGCCCGGTGAGATATCCGGAGCCMCGACGGGTCGCACGGGCACAGCAAGGCTCGCTGCAGCCAGGCCGGGAGTTACCAGTGAAACGAAACGCGTGTCTGCGGCTCCAGAGCCCAGGGCAGGCCCCGTTACCACAACCTTGGCGTTCCAGGGACATTTACCTATGCCGTTTCCAAAAGGAAAATGAAGCAAGTGCGTTCCACAAATGCAGACCTCGTAATGCTTTTCTTAAAATTTCTCAGCTCTTAATGTTTCTCATTTGTGTGACAGAGGCTGAGATAGTGAGGGCTCGTGGAGGGAGGACGTGTGGTCCTTGGAGCGGCAGCTGCTTGCGGGTTGTGGTTTTGCTGACACAGCTCCGCTGTGTTTGGCTTCTTGGTGACCCGGGCAGCTTGGTGGCGTTTTGTACCCTCTGGTCGTGGACTTAGGGGCTGGAATGCCRGGGACGGGGCGCTCGGGACGCAGCTCGTCCCTCCATTGCTGTGTTATAGCAGCTGTTGCAACGGTGTGAGCTGTGARCACTGCGTGGAAAGCAGACGAAAGGACAGGAATGAGAAACGAAAGGGTTTCCTCCCCCTCTTTTACCTATATTCCCACTTCACGTTGATATCCAGGATATATGACACAGTGCACACGGAGGGTAAAACAGTGCCGTCGCTGTCCTAGCTCCCCCTTTCCTCCCACTCTGCCGTTTACGCATTTTGTAAGGATATTTCTGTGGGAAACGGTGACACTCGGCTGCTGCACGATGCCGTGCCCGGCCCCCGAGCTGCTCTTCGCTCTGTGCCCGTCAGCGTGGGCTGGTCTGGAGCGCGGGGCCGGGGCTGCCGAAGCGGGAAGGCTCCGGAGGGCAATCCCGGAGCTCCCGCCACGTCGGCAGCGTGGGTGATGCAGGTGATGCAGGTGACTTGCACTGAAAAGCAAAGGTTTTTGAGGTAGTTGCTTGGGTTAAAATATTCCTGCAGGTGCCTTCCATGATCCTGCACGGTTGTGGTTCCTGCCAGGCTGTCTTTGCTACGTTGCCCTGTTTTGTTCAGATCCTGGGAACTCCTGAGCACCTCTGAGTATGTGGCTATTTTTCTGGTTTGGAAAAGTGGGAAATGAAGCATAAGGTTGAGAGGGGGAATTTGGGCTGTCCCGTCGCCTCTGTGCTGCCAGGGAGGAGCGAGGGGTGTTGGATGGAGGAGCTGCCCCTCCATCCACAGCAGGAATGGCCCCTTGGCAGCTTTGATTACCGGTCTCCCACCCTCACTGAGCACCTGGAGCAGGATCCCGGCAGAGCTGCGCCTGCCCTTGGCATTGCTGTGCCTGGGAGCTGGAAATATGAGCAGCCAGGAAAATAAATTCTTTATATATTCACACTGTATTGCTAGCCTTGTCCTTGCTGTCCCCCCATGTTTATTTTTAAAAAAATGCCTTAAAACCATTAATCAACAAAGAAGTATATCACTATTCAGGTCGCAGTGTTCCAGTGATTCATAATTAGACCTAAGTGTTTCAAGCTGCCTGCTCTTCCCTTTGGAAATGAGATGGAGGCATCTCTTGCCAGCTATCCCATTATAGAAGAGGCTCTGGTCCATGAGCGCAGGGGAAGGCTGGGATTCACTGGGGAATAACCTTATAATTTGCTTGTGGAAGGACATTCCTGGAGGCCGGCGCAGCCCTGTGCAGGGAATGGTTGCTCAGAGTCTGCATTTCTTCCTTTGCGTGATGAAACAGCTTTGTGTGAGACACCTGCATTCGAGTAGGAAATAACCCTGCCCCAGGCACTCTTCCCTTCTGATGTCATTCCATCTTTCTTTAGAGTCGGAATGTGATAAGGCTCAAAACGAGAAGCCTTAATAAAATAAGCGGCCTGATGAGTAATGCCCCTCGCCGGCCGGAGGAGCCCAAATTAGCATCATGTCCAGCCCTGCAGGAGGACGAGGCTGCTCCAAAGGCTCCGGGTGCCGGGCTGAAGTCAGCGGCACCCGGCTCCGCTCGCGGGGTCCGTCTTGGGAGACGGGACAGGGGGAGGAGGCGGCGTCCGGCCCCGCTGCTCCGGGATGTGGACGAGGCCTCGGCRCCTCCTCCTGCACCCAGAGCTGCCCCGAGGCCCCTGCGCTGCGGGAAACGTGTCGGGATGCGGGGTGTCTGYGAGCGCCGCAGGCCGGGGCTGCAGCCACAGGCCAGAGCTCATAGGCATCCAATTCCCGTCGGGATCGCAGCCACCTCTTAATTTCCTGTGCGAGAACCTCAGCAGGCCTGGAGACATCCATCAAGGGAGATAAAATGGGGTAGGTAGCACAAATGTAGCTGAGTGCCTATAAAATCTCTCTTTTTTTTTTTTTTTTTTCCAAAAAAAGTCAGATTAAAGAACACTGTACTGTTCCACAAAATAGTTTATATGTCAAAAAAACACAGAAATGCATTTACTAGAACTCACAGCAGCATTTGCTTTGTTTCGCAAAGATTAAATTGAAGAAAGACGTTCCAAAGACAAATCACATCCCAAAGCTTTCTTCGTATTAAAAGAGATGTTAATGATGAGTCCCCAAGGGAAAGATAACAGTTAATAACGTCGATATTTGACCTCAGCTTACACAAAAAAAGCTCTGTACTCCCTTGCCATTATTTGTGCTGCTGAATCTAAGGCTCGTGCACGTGGGCTCAGGCTCTGTGCTGGAAGCGGTGAAAGCACAGAATAAAAATGCTTCTTGTCCCGCTGCCAATCTTTAAGTTGATAATAAAAATGGATATATCTTATCCTTATAGCAGAGAAGCAAGACTAAAACAAACCTTGAAATAGGTGCACTAGTGCCTAAATTAAATCTCTTGTTAGGAAAGTAATCATCTCAGGCAAATGGGAGGAAATAAATGAACATTTAGTAATTTTTTAATACATGTTTTGCATAATATTAAATACTAATCTCATGAAAATAATCTTGACACGCTGTGGGTCCGTGCATGTCTAAAACGGTGAATGAGCAGAACATTTTTGAATAACCTATATAATCCTGTCGATTTTGAACCTGTGACATTAATAGACCTTTCATGTTGCAGCAGTTAAGGAAAATGTACTCTGGATTTTKTGTGCCTCCTGATGCGCAGGGGGATGTCAGTTTGAGTGTTTTCTTTCCTCTTTGGGGWGCATGAGCAGCGCGGCAGGTACAAAGCAAGGGGTGATGTTTCTTCCTGCTTGTGATGYCTACCGTGCTGGTAGTTGAAAATAGAGTCTTTGTCTTTCCGAGGGTCTCATCTTTAAAAATAATGTGGATAAATTAAAATATTTTAACTATAAATATAAAATATTTTAAAATATAAAATTGTCTGAATGCTTAAAATGCCACAAAAACGTTTGAATTTGGAAAATTTGCCCTCGAGTGCAAGGTTGCCGGTCTGTCTAATGGGTCCCAGCTGAGGTTGCTTGGCTGTAGCCTCTGGCTACTTGGAAAAGGTGGCTGGTAATGGAAAGGAGCCTTGTCTGTGCTAACAGGAAAGGGGCAGGCGAGCAGGAACCTGGGACATGGGGAGTTCTCATTGGGAAGGGGCTAAGGTGCATGGGCAATGTGGCAGTGCGGAGGCTGATTTGATTTCCCCAGACCCCAGTTAGTGACATTATCTGCGCGGTCTGCCCTAACTGCCCTGGTAGCCGTGACTTGGATATAGGAGTTGGCAGAAGCGCCCGGAGCCTGGGCTATCCATGAGGCTGGGCAAAAAAYATTAGTTTTATAGTAAAATGAAAGCTATCAAAAAATTAGATCTACTAAAATGGAACATTAAGCTTTGTGCTGCTTTGGTCTTCCTAAGCTATGCCAGTTTTAAGATGAAACAAAATTGCTTTTGTTTTTTCACATTTTAACTTTAAACATTTTTTTTTCCCATCCAATTGTWAATCGAATCTATCACAAATTTGTGCACAGTTTAACCAGTCCAAAGCCATATCTTTCAGTACATCAARTAGTCCTAAATATCCCTGTCTCTGCCTGCCACATCTACTAAAACCCTCCGACCTAGAAGGCACCGCCAGCTGCCTCAGGGTGTAAAGCAAGAARAGGAAAGAGCAACAAATGGAAGCAGCTGTGGACACAAAGGATCCGGCTGCGGCTGGAGAGCACGAGGCCGGAGCTGCAGTTCGGGGCTGCGCGGGATTCCCTGCGGAGCCGGTGGGAGCGGGTTGGGAGTGGGCAGCCCCTCCGCACCGCGGCGTCTCCCATGCCGGGTGGCATCGCGGTTTGGCCTCTGGGAAGCCTCGAGAGCCCCGACCAGGGTCCCGAGCAGCCCCGAGCGCCGGCGGCGGCTGCTGGTGCAGGGCGAGAAGCGGCGGCCTGGAGCGCCCCGAGCTTCCCCACACTTGCATTTGATGTCCTGCCTCCGAGCGTCCGCTCCGCACGGGCCTGGTTGGAGACTGCGTGGCCAGGGGTGGGAATTGAAAAGCCCCAGGCCCTTTGCTTCACAAAGAGAGAAAGCAAAATAGAGAAAGATCAGATTAACGTGTGTAGATCTGCCTCCTTTAGAGCTTGTCACCTTTGCTCAGTCCATGGTAATATAAAAATTGAACGTTAGAACATTAGATATATGATTTAAATGCATTATATTTATTACRCATGCATTTATTTTCTGTCCTATTTTAAAATAAAACAGAAGGGCTGTCAGGGCAGAACTGCCTGGTAAGTGCTTGTTTCTCCCCACCTTGCTTGCTGAGAGCAGCATGGGGAGTTGGGCTGCGGTGGGCGCAGGTCCCTACCCCGGGACCCCCATCCAAACCCCACGTGCCTGGGAGCCCGATGCTTGTGCCCCCCAACATCAGCGCCTGTGGGCGAGGGATCACCAGGATTTTGTGCCCATCGGGCAGCCTCGGTGCCAAGGGAATCGCGGCCGCGGCTCGGGGAGTGGGAAATGTCAGTGGAATTTGCATTTTGGATTTTAGCGCTCAGCACATCAGGTGGCATCTAGCTGCTTTTACTATTCATTAAGCCCTTAAAATTGAGCTTTTAGTTCCTTATTTATAARAAACCTTAGCCCTTTGCTCTTGCATAATACCCTTCATTTCCTAGGAAAGGTTCAGTTTTGATCTCGCTGAAATCATTGGCAAATATCTCTTGAATTTGGAGAGAAAACRTCAGGGATCTTTAAATATGAGTGCGTTCATGCTGCCAGGACATGGAGCAGCCRGGGCTGTGAGAGCCTCAGCACCAGAGGGGACAAAAGGGCTGGGACACCCTTGCTGGGCTGCACACGCAGAGGGTGTAAAGCCCTTGCAGCAAAATCCCTATGATAAAGTTATTGACACTTGATGTAAGAGAACAGCAAGTCTTTCTCACCATGGATATTCTAGATGAGTAAAATTCCTGAGTGTTCGTAAAGCAGGAAGGGGCTTGTTTGTGGTTTAACCCCTACTGAGGGTTTCACTAATGCTGCTCAGACACTTCTTGTGCAAGAAAGTACAACTGAAAGTAATTTCAGTAGTAGTCTGGGCAGGTTTGTCAGTTGTAGAAACACAGTTCTCAGTAGATATAGATATATATTTTTTTTTCCTGAAGAAGCCATCACCCTGTATGTGCTTCAAAGGATTATTCTGTATTGACTGGGGCAGGGGACCAGCTGGAGCTCAAGACATTYGGCTCCAGCGTGTGGATTTTCCGTTGTGGTTGTGCGCAGATGGATCAATTTCCATGTGTTACTTCTATGGCTGCAAGTGAGGACGGTGATGTGGCAGCCCTTGGATTTGAGAATCAGCTCTTTGGGACTTGGGGAGGGATGGGGACCCTCACGTAGCTGTTTTTGTCTAGCACCCAGTGCCTGCGGACCTGGTTTTGATATGGCAGCTCAGTTGTGAGTTGAAGAGAGAATCTGGTTGCTCTGAGAGCAGTCTCTGTGTTTCCTGCAGGRCCTTGCCCTGCTCTTCCCCCATCTCTGGGGCCTTCCCTGAATGCCTTGGGCAGGACTTGTCCCGAGGGCAGCCCTTCTCCCTGTGGGATCCTGCTGCGTGTGTGGAAACGCAGACCCCCCGCTAAGCAGCTYCCACCGCATTTCCTAGATCTCATCCAGAATCTTTTCTGAGGTGGGAATGCCGAGGGTCTGTGCAGAAAGAGAGGCTGCGCCGTCCTTCCCCCTCCACAGCCCTGGCGACATGGATTATACTGCATGAGACTAGGTATTTGATTAATAGACCCAGACCAGAGGGGAGCTGTTTATCACACCTTGAATGTTTCAGGGGGGGTTGACTCCRCCCCACACTGAGCTAGGCCTAACAGGGTGTTTCAGGCTCAGTGGTAGGTATGAAACCAAAAAGGAAACAGTCCTTGTCCTGGATCTTAAAACCTAGCCAACAAGACTAAAATACCAGCACTGGGGGTCAGGCAGAGCCACTCTTCACCCACGGTACAATCTGCCATTTCCAAACACGAGTGATGAGAATATTGGGAAGAGATATTCCCAATTTTCTCTTTTTTCTCCCTTAGSTGAGGCCGCCTCCCGTCCATGGGACAGGGGACTTTCATGACCTGCTGCCTAGTCCCTCAGGACCGACCCTTCCTGCCACAGATGTAGCTGCTAAATCCACCGTGGGCTCTGTGCGGCCCRTGGAGCGCAGCGCGATGCCGTGAGGGGAACGCGAGGCAGCGCTGAGGTGGGAGACCTCCCTCTGGTGGCTCCTCATGGAGCTGTCCTGGCAGCAAAAACAGCTCTATGGGCAAGAAAAGCAAGCAGCAAGGACAGTAAAATAGAAGGGCTGCCCCAAGGTGCCTAAATGAGCCGTAAATGTAACATGCCTGTTCTTAATACTGCCAACTTCACCGTGCCAAAATACTACTAACATTATTACTGCTCGGTCACGTTCAATAAACAAAATAATTCCTTAATGGCTTCTGGATTAAATAGTTTTAGTATATTTAATCCAATTGAACACTAATAGAATTATCAGAGTACTTAAGCTGAGGAAGATGTGAGGATGACTAAGATGCAAATTAGGAAAGGAAGGCAGTGGTGCTGCCTGGAAAAAGGGGACGTCTGGTCTGGAAGGAGGTTGTTGGTGGACAGATTTCAGTGAATTGCTTTGGTAATTACTGTTATTTACCTTCCAAATGAGGAGCATGCAGAAAGTAGGAATGTGCCGATAAAGAGAAGCTGCTCATATACTGGACTATATATTTACATAGGGAGAGAAAACGTGGAGGTGTGAAGGCCACCAGCTGTGTAAAGCTTGCATGCTGTTCAGGAGAAAGTAGCCTGAATTTCCCAGAGCTCAGTCCCACCTGCTTTGCTCCTGAGTGCGAGGCCTGAGCCAGACTTGTTTGCTTTGCTACCTGCTCATTTTTAGTCATGTCCTTTTAGCATTCTTGCAGTGTGTTTAAGTACCTTGATCTGTAGCCTGAGCAAGACCGCTCAGGCTGAGGTCGCCTCCTCCTCAGCAGCTGCATGAACGGCAGTGCAAGTACATCTATCAAATCTATTTTCTCCTCTCCTCTCCTCTCCTCTCCTCTCCTCTCCTCAAAAAAAAAATCCTCTGGCTCTGATATTTGCAATAGATGTTATCTGCTGCGTGACATTTGGCCTTATATGTTGAGGTCTACCAATGGTCTATTCTTAACCCACCCACGGCCACAGAGAAGCTGTGAAATGAATAGCTGACCCTTTTCTCTAAATAGCAGCAACATGCCCCTTTCTCTGAGCACGAAAGCTGTGACATGGTGCCATGTTTCACTAGGACCCCTTCCCCACCATGAAAATAAGTGAGGTATCATCAAAAACAAAAGGCAGAGCTGGAAACTGATGCATTTTTGCGCAGGCACCGATGCCGAAGCAGCGGGGACGTTGCGCTGCTGCCATGGGCATTGGGGCTCTTCCGAGGAGAAAGAGGCAGGACAACATCCTCAGAACTCTTCCAAAGGCGAGTCAGCTCACGCAGCGCTAATTCTGATTTCTTCTGGATTTTCTAGGGTCTTCTATCACCATTGATGAATAGGGACCATATAATCTTGCTCTAAGCTCAGGAGTAATTTGGGTAAGTAAATGTAAAGACATGAACAAYCACAGGCCTCAGAAATTAGAGGTCAAGGTGGGAACTGGGGGACAGGCAGAGAGTTTGTCTGATTCTCTCAAAACGGCAGCATTTGCTTCAATAAAATCTCATTTTTCAAGAAGAAAGGAAGCATTTAAGATGGCACCCGTTACTCTTGTCCTGCCAGTCTCACAAACACTTCTCTCTGAAGGAGAGAGGTGATCTGGTGCGTCTGTAACTCAGCGCCCACCAGGTTTAGCGAGGCAGAGGTACAGCCGAGCTCACCGTGAGCCTAAACCAGGCCACAAGCCAAACTCCCCACACTGGGGACAGCTTGGGCCGTCTTCACTCTCCAACGTTGGCATTTTGGCACGAGGAAATAATGCTGTAAGCCTGGTGAATGAAAGGGAGGGGAATAAACACCGATCAGGTAAGCAGGCTTTTGTAACCGAGCCCAGGAGCYGAGGCCCCGCCGCGCTGCGGGACAACAGGTTTCATGCACAAACCTGTGCCTAGTCAGTGAAGGGCAGTGTGGAGTTTCAAGTGAAGGCATTGCCAATCTCCTCTCATTTGAATAACCACTTTATTTTGGCAAGGAGGTAAGGACTAGTGTCTTTTCTCACCTTTTACTAGAATAGTTTTATTAAAAGCAAAACACTAACATTTTAGTAAAAAAACCGCAACATCTTTTTAAAGATGTTAACTGGCCGTATGGCAAGAAACCAGCTGAATTGATCTGTGAGTGCTCTTTCCTCGAAGCAGAAAAGCTTGTGCAGATCATGACAGAATATTACCTAACCACACCAAATATTTTTAATAGGAAAGTATCTATGCCATACTGAGAATGACWTTTTTTTTAAAAAAGAGTTGTCATTTACATGAAAAATATCTTGATTTCAGTCTTACCAATTCACTTATTTATACATTGTGCAACAAAGCTTGAAAAATGTGTTACAGCATGAAGAGTATCTTCCAAATTGTCTTTTAAGCTGAAAAAGCTGGATGCCAGTTACTTGCCTGGTTCTCTTCACAGCTTTGCTGCTGGAGGAACAGGGAAGCAGCTTGTCCCGAGGTCTTTTGAAGGGACTCCATGCTGGGTGAATGGGGTAGTCCRAAGCCTAACAAACTTGTTTGCACTAGTATTGTTTTTAAACCATGTCTCAATGTCTGACCTTGGGGCCACGTCAGGGAAATTTGCAGTTTGGGCGTCTCAGAGAAGGCCTCACCAGTGCCTTGTACTCGGACACAGCTCGAACACTGTGTTCAGGTTTGGGCCCCTCAGTGCAAGAAGGGCGTTGAGGTGCTGGAGCGTGGCCAGAGGAGGCAAGGAAGCTGGGGAAGGAGCTGGAGGACAGGCCTAACAAGGAGCAGCTGGGGGAACTCGGGTTGTTTAGTGTGGAGAAGAKYAGGCTCAGGGGAGACCTTACCGCTCTCCACAGCTACCTGCCAGGAGGCTGTGGTGAGGCGGGCATCGCCCTGTTCTCCAGAGTAACAATCGATAGGACAAGAGGAGCTGGCATCAAGTTGCGCCAGGGGAGGTTAAGGTTAGGCCTGAGGAAGAATCCTCAGGTGAATCCAAGGTGAAGCCTYGGGACAGGCCGCCCAGGGAAGTGGAGTCGTCACCATCTCTGGCAGTGCTCAAGAAATGTGTAGATGGAGCGCTTAGGAACGTGGTTTAGCAGCCTTGGTGTTGAGGGGCTTACAGTTGGACTCGATGATCTTGAGGTTTTTTTTCCCACCTAAGTGATTTTATGATCCTGTGATTCTGACAGGACAGGAATTCACAGTTTAACCCTGCCCACCACGCAGAATACAGTAGAAGTAAAACTGGGCAAGGCCACCACAGTTACCGCCTCAGTACAGCACATACTGCTCACTCCAAGTTGTTCATTTTTCTTCAATGTCACAGMATCACAGAATGGTTGAGGTTGGAAGGGAGCTCCAGAGATCATCTAGTCTAATCCCCTGCTCCAGCAGGGACACCCAGAGCACAGGGGTCACTTGCTAGGACAAAGTCTCTTAGGGAGACTTTAATGAAGCACTGAAGGCTAAGCACACTCGGAGAAATGGCATCACAAACCATTCTCCTGTAGGCTTTATATTTGTAAAATTTTACATGTATTTTGCAATAGAAAATGGAGTTACTACCTACATGTAAGTTAATGACAGGAGCTCAGCTCCTGTTTATTCTTACAACCTTAAGAAAGATTTAAGTCAGTTTTCTGTCTCATGGGATGACAAAATCCCACATACAGAATATCGGCGTTACCAGCACATTTTGTTCAAAGAACTTGTTAAGAAAAAAGTTTTAGAAATACTTTTTTTTTTTTTTTTTTTTAATTTCTTGTTTCCGACAGGTTCACACAATGCATTAAGGGGAAAAATCATCTTGCTGATAGGGATTCATTTTAGCCAGCTGTTCATGCCAAAGACTGAGCTTAATCCATACAACCCCACTGTGCATCCCCTACACAGACACAARAGAGGACAGCGACAGACAGAACAACTGCCTGACCCACCAGCCCTGAAAATACCACGATGAAACAATTCCATGGAAAGTGAACCCAAAGGAGCTTTTACTCCTTTCAAGTCTTCACCCAGAACTGTAGTAACTTGGGAATTAATAAGAGACTTCTGGACAGAAGAGAAAGCATCTTTATTATTGTGAAGCYCTGTGAAACAAGTTCTGGCTCTGGAGAGTCCTGCCGAGCCACATCCTCCCCTTCCTCCCTCCCGAGCGGGTGACGCTACCTGTAGGTGTCAGGCTCCTCCTAGGAATGCCCAACGCTCCYGTCAGGCAGCGTAAGGGTTGTGGGCACCTTTTAATCAAAGCAACCTCCCTGCTTTTTTATTTTACTTAAAAACTAAAAAATTACCCAAGTCTGCCCCGTCTTTACAGAGCAAAAGAGGCAGAACTAAATRTTGCAGTACTGTATTCAGCAAGTTGCCACATTCTGTTTTTCTTTCTCAGAAATAATTTAAAACCAGTCTTTGAATTCAAGTATCAGAGAGACTTGGGTGGCCTAAGCAGCCTCCTGCCTCCTCTCTCTCACCCTCACCAGTGATTTTGCTTCACCGCTGCCGTCAGCCTCCTGCGTGGCAATGCACTACAAACAGAACATGACCTACCCCTGCTATAACAAAGGCCAAGGCCCCATCATTGCCTGCTTTCAAAAGAGGGGAGCTGCACAAGTGGTCTTTTCTGTCCCAGGGTCTTGGCATGTCATTATCCTAACTATATATAAAAATTTCACATAGAAAAGGTTGTTGCAAAAATTTGTTAAAAGAGAATCAGGAAAGGGCATTGACTTGCCTGTGATTTTTAATACTGCTCCTTATTTTCAGAAAGTTACTTGACTGCTGAGCTAAAATAAAATTCACGAGAGAAGGGACAGTGGATTAGATTTTAGAAGAGCAGCTCTAGAGGAGCAGGTCTGCTACACAGGGTAAAGCATCTCTATCTGCTGGCTTAAATACTAAATAGGGGACGGCACTAAAATAAATACATAGCATAAAAATAGTATAACCAGTATAAATAATTAACAATGAACCTCGGTGGTTAAATTTTATTCAATACATTTACCAGTAACACACCAAATAGAAGCAAATTTAGCTTAGCTATATCAAGGCCAGCATGATAAAAAAGTGGTATTCGCATCAGAGCAATCCCCATCCCATCMCATCTCAACTACTGTTACAAAATTGTTAGGTAGCATCTCCACTGTAACGACCTGCATTTAAATAAACCTGCAAAGAGCTTGTAGGCAGCTCCACTCATCTCACTGCAAAGTGTTCAAGGTCTCAGGACCGAGAAGTTTATTTGCAACCTCCCGCAGAGATAAAAGAAGCTCCAATCCCGAGGCAGGAGCTRGATGACTCAGATGACAGGGGCAGGACACGCAGGCTGCTGCACTGGCTGCTTTGGAGCAAAATGCAGGTTACACAAAGTTCCCTGCTTCAAGCTTCTTGTACGTGCGAGAGTCAAACCAGCAACAAAAAAAGAATACAGAAATAAAAGCGTAAAATATTGCTTGGAAGAAAGTGTGCATACAAAGCAAGGGCTAGGGAGAGTCGCTGCCCACATGCTGCTCTTAAAAAATAATCAAAGCTTCCTGTTACCAACCAAAAGAGAGGCATTCATCTTTGAAAACAGATAAAGGTTTTACTGAACAGTTCAAGGAAGCCTTCCTGGCTAGTTTGACATTGCTCAGTTGTCTGGGTAAGAAAGGATCCCAGAATATGAAAAATGTTTCACTCAGTGTTTGAAGCAAGAATAAATTCTAAAAATGAAAGGTGGAAAGGCAGAATGTGTCCCGGAGATCCAAACCAGGTACAGGGTTAGACTCAACTCAGGAATTACAGGGTCAGTAAGTGAGCTTGCTGCCTGCCGGGACCCTGGAATTGTAGGTAAGTATAAATATAAGCAAGAATTTAGGACTAGGATTTGGCAGTTTGACGCAGTTCTTAAAAACAAAACAGAAGCTCTTCCTAAATTCTAAAGCTTTTTTAAAAAACAGTTCGTTATAAAAATAATGACCCAGGAAGTGTTTTATGGTAAGAATATTTTATATATATATATTTTACACTTTTAACACTTACAAAAACATTCAAACACACAAAAAAAATTAAATAACTTTGGAAGCAGAACAAGTCTTTCTGCCTACACACATACAACAATTCCGAGCTGTTGGCACAAAAAGTAATCCACATTCATAAAACCCTTACTACTATATCAAACATAAGTTAAGTAAATCATAGGCACTAGTTTATCAAACCCATTTTTCCACACTTCTGCAGTATATCTCTAAACACGGAGCCCCACGATTTCCTGATATCAATATAACTGATAATGCACCAAGGCTTTCTAGTAAACAGACAGTTTCTTTTTTCAGGAAGTTGTTAACATGTTTCAGGGGAATGGGAGAGCAGAGAAAAGGACTTACAGAAGATCAACTTATTCAAGTGATGAATTACCTAAGGAAACACAATAATCTGATGCAGCCATGGTAAAATCCCATTATCTCAATCTAAACCGACTTTCAAAATTTAAATGTTAATTGTTTAAAAGAACCCACCCATTAAAATTTGCCTATTTTCAAAGGCGACTGCAGCATTGCTTTGTAAAACGCCAAAAATCTTAAAATTTGGGCTTTAATGAGAACGGGTGCATTTGATGCAGTCCTTTCTTGTGCGTTWCGGCTGCAGGAGGTCCTGACTAGCTGATCTCCCCTGCCTGGGCCAAGAAGGGGTGCAGGGCTGGCCTAGGGGCAGCASGAGGAGTCTCTAGCTGGGCCCAACCTCCTTGACCTACCGCACAGCTGGCACCCTGAGCACGGGTTCAGGCTGGAGCAGGGAGCCGTGGGTCCATCCGCGTTCGCCTCCGGCTGCTGGGGGAGGCCGAGCTGCCGGTCAGTCCCTTCTCCTCCTCCGGCTTCTTCCAGCTCCATCAGCATCGCGTGGCTGTTTGCCCAGCAGCGGCCCGGAATTCACATGCTGCCACCTCGGAGCTGGTTTTCCTCTGTGGTGGGAACCAAGGCACCCCAGCAGTTGACAGCGCTGACCCCTCTGSGGTTGAAGGCCACCCACCACCCAGTCCCCCCTTTAGGGGCGGTCACTCACTGCACAAGGGACGCCCTTCACCTGCGGCTGCTGCTTCAGCTGTGCACCCAAAATACAGGAGATGCTTCAGACAAAATCCTTTCCCTTCCCTTGACTCCTTCCCGCCCAGTACAACTTCACAAATGTTTGCATGGCACGTGCTAAAACAGAAATGGTTCGAATGCTCATTAGATGAACGACTTCTTCTGACCAGGAGGTGCTAGAATAGGTTAAAAGCCATCAGAGGAATTTAATAATTTGTAAACAGATGTAGCAGGATTCATACTGTTACCAGTAATGTAGGATACACATATGTAAGGCAAAATACATATTTAAACACACTTACATGGGCAATAACTTCTGTAAAAATATTTACAATTTAAAATAAACCAATTTAAGAAATGGATGAAAGTAAAAAAAATAGCATACAGAAAACTCCCTCATACCATGGAACATCACCTAAATGAATATCATTTGGCATCAAGAGTACAACTCATCACCTTGGAATCTGTATGTTACAAGTGCATAGTTGTGTTTCCTTCTCATTAACTATCAGCATTTACAGCTGTGTTCCAGGCTGTGAGCATAGTGGTATCAGAAGCCTATGGTATCAGAACAAATTAATAGCACTACTTGCTCTTTCCTTTTGAAGGAAACCTGCTATAAAAAAAGAGTTTTCCCCAAAGAGCAAGCCATGGGTTAAAAATGTGGCTACAATAGCAAGGCCATCTTTCCTGAGCAAGGAACTGGAAGGTTTACAAAGATTGTACAACTGAGAAGAAGCCCTTTTGGCAACCAAACTCATAAGAGCACGTAAAACTGATGTATCAAACCAACCTAGGAAAGATGCAGTYGCTACTATTGCATTTGTGTGTCTGCTACATTCAAACCTTCACTGATACAAAAGCCATGACTACTATTTACTGTTCTGCTTCATCCTCCTTCCGAAGGATGTACGTACCACTTTCCCCAACAAGCATCTCATACAACTGTTAAAGCCAATGTGTCACTAGCACTGTAGCAGTCTGCAATCAGAAGAGTCGCTCTGATTAACACAGTCTCGTTACTGCAATTGTACATATTCACCAATCTCTGCYGAATTAAAACAGGCTGAACTTTTGGATGTGTTAAGTTGGCTGTTATACTTGCTGCTTTTCAAGATGGGCATTTCTTTGGCATTCGTTAGGTGTTTGCCCAGACATTGGCCACTGTCATAAATGCTCAAATTGATACACTCTTAGCAAGCAAGGAAAAAAATCCAACAGAACTGAGAGCCATTTCATGTAAAAGCGATTGTATGAACACCAAACATCTGATGTTAGATGTCATTAAAGTGCTGCTTTATAATCTCTGYCAGTTTGTGCTAATTAGAGACAGAGAGGTCTGGGATTTTTACAAACCCCCAAAGTCACGTGTGAACAGTCTGTAGAATCAAGCTGTCTTTGAGCCCGGGGAGGAAGCATCCAGGAGCACTGGGACGTTGCAGTTCAGTAGCAGCCATCTTTCCAACTCTCATCTTTCACGTTGCCATAGGTTTTGGGAGCAGGCAATGATCTAAAACAAAACGAGACTTCAGTTTCAGGTGCAAATGCTCAAGTCTGCAGACCCTGCATTACTAAACTGTGTGCCTAACCCTGCCCAAAGATAGYTGTCTATGTTTACCAAGTGAAACTAAGGTTTGTTGTGATCAAGACAACTACAGCTCACTAGCACTGAGAATTTTACGTCAGAAGCAGCTGCTTTTTGTTGCACTACGGTTCAGATTGGGACACGGGCAAGGCGGTCAATATTGAGACAGCTGTGTGTTACTGCCCTGCATGATGCTCCTTACAGGACACGACTTCCCCATCTTGTTATGCCCGTTCTGTCCATGGTGAATGCGAGGCCACCATTCTCCCTTTCATCCATGSGATCTGTACTCCCAGGTGGCTGCTTCCCCACTCTTCCTTCCTTGGATGACTGCTGGCTTTTGTGGGACACCTTCAGGGAGCAGCCTACGCTAGCAAAGCCTCCCCCAGCATTAGCAGCATGTACTCGGAATTCATGCACTGCTTCTTKCTGATTCTCCCAAAGACAGACCGTGTGGTCTTTAATACTCAGTGTCTTGAGCCTGTTCTCCAGGACACTGACATGAAGCAGCTTCTACCTCTGGATGCTTGCACAGGTGGTGCTCGAGTTGAAAATCCCATTTTGCCTWTGATATTCCTGTCCTCACTTCCATGTCAAGTTTAAAAAATGCTACGGATACCTCCTCTATCCTTAATATGTCTTCTTAAAATTTCTAGCTGCAGAGGGAAAGAAACTGTGGCGGGTTATAAAGAACGCTTAAATAATTCTTACTACCATACATGATTCTCAGTGGTATAAATGAGTTTTGCCAGCTACACTTCCAATCTACGTTAGAAACGTGAGTGCATATTTCACGTGGCAGCCTTAACTTCTATTTTTTGTGTTCCCCCCCCCCTCTAAAGAGCCGCGCGCCGGCGCAGCGGCGTCGGAAGCGGCAGCTCGGAGCCGGGGACGCACCTGCGAAGAGGCTGTGCAAGTTTGCTGCGAGGCACTGGGATGCCCCCGGCGGCGGCGGGGGCGCTGGGTCTGGGCAGGCCGCTCCTCATGGGCGCCGCGGCGGGCGCGCGGGCGCCTGCGGCCGGTGCCGGCGCCGCGGGCTGCGCGGCGCCCTCGAACGCCTTCAGCGGCTGCCGCAGGGCCAGCGGCGACGGAGCCGCCGGCGGGCGGAACTTGCTCGGAGACGGGACTGCAAGGCAAGAGRCGGCCGTTACTTCCCATCCACGGGCACAGCGGGCGGCGCGGAAGCCCCAGGTGGTTTGACCGTTCCCCTCAAGCCATGTGGGATGTACAATGGGATACAGGCAGTCAAGCAGCAATGAGAAACAGGAATTCAGATGTCCTCTTTGTTGTCATTATYGTAACTCTAACACCCCCACCTGTCAACCAGGAGCATTTATGGGGTTTATAAGTAAAGCTCTAATCATTACATGAGGCCAATAAGTCAAAGRGAGGTGCACATGTCTTTTGAGGAGAAATTTATCTTGTTAAGACACCTGTGAGGTGAATTCCCACTCCTGAGAACACAACCTTCAAGGATAAAGAATGTGGCACACTAGAATTCTGTAAGTATTAAAGTCAAATTGCACATCAGCCTTCAATGATGAAACTGTTGCGAACAGGGCATTTTTACGTTTCTCTTATGAATTTCTTGTTAATCAATCCCTTGAATTATAATTCACCTAAGATTGTGATCAAGTTCAGGAACTCTTTATCATCTAAAGAAGGGATAAAACAAAAACAAAACAAAAAAACAGGGCTAGCCAACCCCCAAAGTGTTGAGATACAGCAGCAAATTTCCGACCAACAATTTACTATCTTCCTCTTATGAAGATTATCAGAATTATCAGTATCACTAATGCCCAATTTAAACATTTCATAGCAGAGATAGTTAGAAAGATGCAGGCCTTTAACAAGCCCTTTCTGGGAGAGCCTGTATGCCGGGGAAATTCATGAGTTTAGTCTTCCTACACAGCACACTTAATGCAAAGTGTGCACATAAATGTGCTCTATTATTAGCTTTCATAGAGTACTCATTTTTCTCAATGCTGTAACTGCAATAGCAAGACGTCTTATCATGACCTAAGGATTCACTTTGGAGTTTTCTTAGAGCTAGCAATAAGCAGCAAAATTGATCTTCAGGKCAAGGTACCAGCAAAAAGAACATACATGTGTCTTAAAGTAAAGCAAAAGCTCAAGCACATTTCTTAAGGAGTAACAAATATTTCAAAATGCACATAACATATCACTAACAATAAACAAATCCATCTTCTTAGTACTTGAATAGAATGTCACCAGCTTTTTAAACTGACTGCGGGATGATTCAGTAGCAGCTGACACTGGCAGTCAGTTCAACCAGGAAAACACAAAAATSAGGTTTACATTGAGTGACCCTGCAGGAACTACTACTATTTACTATTACTTCCTCTACAGATTCAGCTCATTCACACAGCCACCCAAGCCGAACCCTCTGGCAGATGCTGTCACAAGAAGGATGGTCCTTCACAGAGCTTTAACCAGCATTTTACAAGGTAGATGCGGTAACCATGAGCAAACAGCAATGACAGAAACGCAACATCCCAACGCGGCGCAGGGGACGTGGCAGTTTTGGGGCTGTATTTGGAGGTCATTGCTGACGGGGGATGTGCAGGCAGCTGAACCCCGAGGGACTCGCTGCCTTTCCAAGAGGGCCCTTGCCAGCGAAGCAGCAGCAGCACCAAGCTCAGGCGAAGCCGCTCGCGGGCACGGCGCACAGCACGGGCGATGGAGATTCAGCAGGACGTGGGAAGACAGGTGGGAAGTGGCGGGGAGGAAAAACAAAAGCCCTTAAAATAAAAAGCTCGGGGACCAGCAAGAGGAGGGATTAAGGAAAGCATTAATAGCAGAAYGACTGGACAAGAACAGCAGCCAAGTCCTGCCAGGATGCAGGGTGCTGGGAGGCTGTGGAAGCWGGGCCCTGCCTCAGCCCTGCTGCAGGCTCATCCGTGCAGCCGACGGCTGCGGCTCGGACACAGGGAGCTCTCATCCCACCACCTTTCCTGACAGCACCTGCTGGAACACACACTGGGCTAGCAGAGCAAGGCTGGTGCATGGAAACTGCAGCTATGGGCCTGCTAAGGCCTAGTGCACTTAGAGACATGGCAGAGAGAAGGTTTCACGCATAGAACATAATTAACCACAGAACTACGGAGGTCTTGTCTCTTTCCAGTGCAAGTACTCAGCAAATCAGGCCTTTCTTCAGTTTTCCCTTCACCATATTTTACCATATTTCCAACTCGAACTATCAGTTCATAACAGGTTTCCTGTCAACACGCCGTTGCAGATGTTGGAGCGCTGCATTCATTCTTTGATATAAAAGGAGGAATTGTCTCCTAACGTGCTGTGGTTGCCAAGGCTGTTGCATGATGCAATTGCTGGCAGACGGCCTCGCAATTCTGTCCTACACGAGRAACTCTGTCCAAGAACTGTTTTGGATACTGAATACGAGTCAGTTTGGGTTTTGGCTTAATAAGAGTCATTAGATTCTTAATAAGAGTCACTAACACAATTTAACACATAAGATAGGATCACAAGAAATGAGGAATTGCCTTAGTCAAAGCCTATCCAATACTCCATCCCAATGTGCACTATTGAACTGATATGTTTAATAAAAGCCTGGAGCGCTTGTGTTTAACAAAATTAAACAACTCCACCTCCTTAGAAACTGAATTAGAGCAAGGCATAATTAATATCCCTGTCCATAATACAGGCACGTGCCAGGGTGCAGTGGTGACATTTAGGTTTTCCGCCCTCTCCGAACACTGTCCTTGACCGTAGGCAGGGCGATAATCCCCCAACAAAGCAGGATGCCAGAGAAGATACGGGTGCCAGGATCACATCCCAAAGCCAGGGGGACTTGGCTGCCTCTCCAAAAGCAGAGCCGACTTCGATGTGTTTTTTATATCATACCCATCCTTATGGGATGAATCAGATGGATAGGAAAGAAGAGATGAGATCAAACAACAGGAGTAAATGAGCTGCTCTGTTATCTGAMTGATGCTACATAAGACTCAACAAATCAGTTACAGAGGTAGGGAATTATTTATGCTATTTGAATGTACGTTTGAGAGAAGATGATAAAAATTGCCCAAGTCTCTGCGTTAAGATGCTAAACTATGGAATAAACAGCACTTTAAGGAACTAGAAGCAATTCTGTTCAGTCATTTACCCTTTTGAAACAAAAGTTGTTTTTCATTAAAAAAAAGTAAAAATCAAGACACCAAGGGCTATGAAAGAGCAAATAACTGGAAGACACACGTGGGGTTCTCGTTCACAGGGAGCAGCGAGTGCACCCAGAAACAGGAACGTGTAGCTGGCACTGCACCACACTGTTCATACTCCTCTGGGCTTTAGTAACATTCTACATATAATATAAACTCAAAGACAAGTTCATTTTTAAAAATGCAGGTTAAAAGCTCTGGGCTAGACCACTGAGCTCATAAGTTTTCTAAACATTCAGATGAAGGCAAGAGCATTTAGAAAGCAGCACGGGAAGCTCTGGGCAGGAGTAGAGAGGCGGGTCTGGCCCAGAGGAGAACACTGAGACACCTTTTCTCCAGTGGCCAAGAAATTTCTGAAGACTGTCCGAGACTTCTGCTTAGCCCTGGGCAGTTGTCTCAAAGTCACTGTATGTCACTGCTTCAGGAGAAGACAGGATAGAGCTTCCCATGCAGCATGGAGTTGGCTGAGGTTAGCACTGTTACACCACTGAGCAGCGCATGCATCTTGTGAGCCACTCGCAGTATCTGCATGAAGGCTTTTGGTAATCCCCTATTTATAGCTTAAAAATTAGTTGGAAGTGAAATATGATCCTACAAGTGAGATCACCCTGATTTTAGTAGACAACAGGACTGTTGTCTACTGCTGTGTTGTGTAATTGCATACACAAAACCAAAACATGAACCTGCTTTTTGTTGGTAGTGAAACAGAGGTCATATATCATATATGAGGCTGCTAGAACTTAATTTTAAAAAATCAGTTAAAATTTAATTGGATTACAGATTATTTAATTTTCCTCTCAAAAGGAAATGAACTTTAGCCATTGGTCACCTGGAATATTATGTATCATAATCTCCAATTCTTTGACAAAAAAAAWTTATATTATACTGTGTCTTAGAGAGAAACTTCCAGATCTGATAGGAAAGAAAGAACACAAACACATGCAAGTGTTTGCAAAACACAAGCTGATGATCTGGGCTAGTCTCTTCAAGGATAATCTTTTTTTGTGAGCAAGAAATTTGGGGGTTGTTTTACAAACTACAGCTTACAATCAAAAATATTCCTACCCAAATACAGCCTTAATGAATATGCGAGACTTCAGGGTGTTCATTTGATTTCATATCAGTCTCAGGCTTAATACCTTGTTCTATCTTTTTAAAACTTATGCAAGGCTATGTTCTAATATTTATATAAAAGTTATACTTTGATACAGCGAGGTCTACACGGTTCATCTCTACACGCAACAATGTCTTCATTAACCGAGGATATGTGAGATTTAACACAGGTGAACAGTTATCTGAGACTTGCTGGAGCTTGATAAGAGGTCGTAAGTTAATTACCTCCTTTTGTAGATGGAGTTTGAAGAAACTGTTTGGTTTTGAAGGCAGCGCGAGGCAAATTTTTCTGCCTTTGCAGAGCTGTTGAAAGACAAGAAGTGTTATATTTGTCTAAAAAGATAAGAAAACTGAATTTACTGGGAATTTCAGAATTGCATCTGTTTGAGAAAGCACCAAGGAACAACGCAAGTAAAACAACAGTTTTCAGAGCTCTTATGATTCTGAAAGAGAAGTTGTTTCCTTTTTAAATGCTGCTTGCTCTAAATGGCAGAATTACAAAAGGAGCGTGTCAGAAGTTGTGCAGTGCAAAATGTGCAGGTTCTGTAAGAGTAAGGAAGCTTCTTGCAGGGCAAAAAACCCAGAAGGGCAAAAAAAAATTAATACACCAAAGTGAGAACAAGCCACCCAGCAAACATGCTGCAGCAACATGAACGCAAGGTTAGATAAAAGATGAAAACYAAGCTGTCAGATTTGACCTACCGAGACTAAACCCTAGTTTAAAGCCATTGTTTTCAAACAATATTCTAAYGCTGTACGAGATCTTGGTCTAAATGGGATCACTATATAAAAAGAAGCTGTGTTTTTCAGTAATGCAAACTTGGCCATTTTAAGTGTCTGTGCTTTTTCCTGAGATGTATAGAASAGAACTCAAATTTGCAAAGAAAAGACACTAACCCCAAGATCAYCAGCTGCCAGCACKGATGGTGYGCCCAAAACCATKGGTTTTGTTTTGTTTTTAATGGTTCCTCTGCCTTGCCTCCTTTATAGCAACGCTGAATGACTGATACTGCTTTGAAAGGACTTTACTGCCCAGAGGCTTCCCAGAGGGAAGCCGGCATTCCGAGAGCCGCGGAAACTTGGCAAAGAGAGGATTACCTATGGCCAGAAGGAATGCACGGCCTCAGCGTATTCCCGCTGCCGCGCGTGCAAGGCGGCAGGAAGGAGGACGCCAGTGCAGTAGAGCTTGGCCTGCTCGGCGCCTGGTGAAACGGCTGCACCCCCAAGCACCGAGCGGACAGCAGCACAAACAGGGCAGCGCCAGGCAGGCCCGGGGCTGTGCTGAGAGGGAGGAGAGACGGGAGCAGAGCTGGGCCTAACATCTTCTTCCTCAGTACGGAAGCCTCACAAACTGCTGCGTATCCTGACAAAGAAGGTGGGAGGAGGAGTAATTAGATATTAGTTAATCCTGTTTTCTGAGTTTGATATCTTGCCACTGTGATTCCCATCCTTCAGTCGGTTCAAAATTCGCAGAAATTGCATTGTGTTTTACCTTCATCCTGCAAACATGACTAGGTCCATTAATTCCAACCCTAATACCTAACTCAACTATTTTTATTAAGCAGCAAAAAGGAAATAAAGCATTTATAAACATGATACAGTGTTGCCTGAGGCCCATTAAAACCAAAAAATATTCTTTCTACCAACAGGCCCGTGCTGGCAACAAAAGCATGAGGCAATATGCAGTTCTTACTCAGCTTCTGGCATGTGGTCTTGCTATACACATCTTTCTAAGCAGCAACCTGTTTGACAAGAGCACAATTCCCAAGCAAGCCTTCCCCAAGGAATCCAGCGAAGCCAGAGGGTTTCTGCCCACAAGTATCCCGCAATGCCATTTTTACTGAGGCTGTGTTCTTGCTTTACCGCATAAAATCCAAACCAGCTTCTTCCTTCATATTTATGGCCATGAATTTAGATTGCTCCACTTCATTCACTTGGATTTAAATATTCTACTGTATATGGCAGTAAGTTTCTTCRCCAACAGTGTGAATAATGGTGGGAAGTCAGAGAACTGGAATGATGTGGAAATGATTTAGAAAATATATGATCTCATTCTTGCCTCTCTATGGAGAGCAGAGAAATCCTTGATGGCTCCCTAGCTCTGCTTCCCACCTTATGGAAGGGGGAAGCACAGGAAGACCTGCCTCAAACAGCACATGCTTCAAGTACAAACTGAATAAATATAACTATATTTATTCTGTGTCAGCCAARCTCAGGTGCTTGCTTTGCTCAAACAAACCCTTCGTGTTTTGCTTTGCACATGCTAAGCAGCTCTCCTGGCAAAGAGCCTGTCAGCCCGAGCAATCCACAGCTTGCCTTTCTGACCCAGCTTGGCCTCAGCATGTCACATCCCTGTGCTAGGTAAGTACCAAAGTATTAAAAACTCCATCCCCTGCAACGCATGTAGCACCTTTGTGGAAAGCACAACCCCTACAGCTTCATACCTCCTGTGTGGCATAGGACCTATGTGGAACAGTCCTCCCACAGAAGAAGCACTTGGAAGTTTAGAACAAAGATACCTATTCCTTGGAGAACACAAGTCAACTATTACTGTATCTTCCAAACCTTTAAGGTGGTACTTATGTAGTACCACCACAAGGTATGCAAAAAATCCTTTTTTTTTTTTTTACATCAAAATTCTGTTCTGAATAGCAGCATGGAGAACCAGAGATTCATTAAAAGCTTAATTGTACAAGTAATATGTAATTCACTCTTTTTTAAGAAGATACTTACTATGAACAGTTACGATTTCTGGGAGAATATTTGTGGTGGACTGTATAGCAAATTAAACCATTTAAAAAGAGAAATTGGAATTTTAAAAGCCAAATTACAGCTTAAAATTTAATGCTACATTTTCACATTTTAGTTATACGTCTAAGCTTCATCATATTTCATAATGTTCATAATACTTCATAATATTTAAAATATTTTCCCTCTACTCTTCAAGCAAACATGTACAATTTGCCTGTGTAGCCGTAAGAGGAGTTGCCTGTTCAGAAACTTACTGGATTCCTAACTCATTTTTGAGTGCCAGCACCCATAGCAAGTCCAGGATCGCAGCCACAGCAAGTGTGCAAGGAAATCACGAGCAGCAGGTCTTGGCCCGGGAGAGGAGCAGTGCCCTGGGGTGGCAAGCCRGCATCCTTGCAAAGGGAAGCTCATGCAAAACCAGCAGCTGTGGGGAGGAAGCTCTGAACTCTGAGCGTCATTGCCAAAGTAAAACAAAAAGCTGCCGCAGCTTCACAGCGCTTAGTGCAGGATGACAAAATATAAAACCAATGAAACAAAAAGTGTACAATATGAGACAGAATTCTAGAAAGTTTTATACAATGTACAGTTTGGCTTTTTTTCATCCAGACTAAGCCAAGATACTTACTCGTTGACTTGATACACAAACCGTTTTACGATTGTCAATAGCAAGACTCTGACAAACATCTGTAAGAGCAGGGAAACTGTAAAAGCTAGAAATCTGGGCTGTAWTAAGGATATTTAACTTACATTTAAATGTAAGTTGGTCTACAGTAGTTCACATTTGGGGGAAAAATATCCCCTAAGAGGTAAACAAATTTACCTGACAATTTTCATGATTTTAATTAAAAATTATATATGTATATACACCAGTCACATTTCATTGGCTCCATCAGTGAAGTAACTCACTAAACATTCAACATTCAGACTTCTGCTGCCTGACCTTACTGTGAAATTTCACTATGAATTTACTGCTAAAGTTGGAAATAGCCTTCTGGCCATGTAAAATGCACTCCAGACTCTTTCCTACCAGTTCTCAATTTTAAAATCCCAAATAAAATTCCTGTGGATTTTTAGAAAATATTCTTGTTTCCTTGTCTTTCCCATCAATTTAATAATTCTTCCCATCACAGAAGAAGTCGGAGAGCTGCTACCCTAGTAGAAGACAGCCCTGGATATGCACTACATGCACACTTSATTATAAATCCCCGCTTTGGAGCATCCATGAAAAGTGGTAGAAAGGGGCAGGGTGAAATGCTGCTGGGGCAGCCCATATGACCCACTGCTCACACTGGMTTCTCTGGCTACAGCATCACACACCAGAGTCTGATGGTCCACAGGACCCTGAAATCCAGTTTAAGGAACTACAAAGACAGAAATCTCATACTTTTTACAATGGCTGATATTCTTTATTTTGCTTTTAACTATTTTTTTCTATCTGTATTTTCAACTGTATCTTTAGTTGCATTAACACACATTTTTAAGACTATGAAGCAATAACAACTAGGCATGCCAATATGTCTTTACTGATCAATGGGTAAAAAAAATCAGTTTCATTTGCAAATATTATTTTGCATTCCCTGTCAAATATTTGGAAAATTGATTTTTTTTAATCTTAATACTTTCCTAGTTCAAGGCGCTACATACAGTAATCTCATAATGTGGTCCTCCGCTGAAAATTTTAAGTTTAAGATTATATCTGAATTTTTGTTTTAAAACAAAAAACACTTTATGAATTGTCAATACTGATGTACAAAGAAGCACTGAATATTTGAGCTTCATTTGCCCTTTTTTTTTTAAATAAGGTGAGGTGGCTGTTTTCAGAAAAACSTGTAAGATTAGCAACATGCTAATGTTATCAGTTCACTGCTGGACAAATAAGCAGCCACTAACCCAGCACTGGTATCATTTGTTTTACACAAACATTTACTGATACAGACACTTGGGGAAAAAAAAGCCTGTATCTGAATGCGCAACTTCCAGGTACGAAACAAAGGAAGAGAAGGCAAACAAGAGTTGGACTTGCACGAATGAKTTCAGATAAGCTTTCTCTACATAAAAACAAACCCTAAAAAGCAGAAAGGTTCTATAGCCTGGCATGAGATTTCATCAGTAAAAAGCATTAGACCTTCTGCAAACTACAGAAAATAGGAGAATAAATGGCTTCTGAAATGTTTAACTTCAGTGTATTTATGCTCTGCATGGTGCTTTTACATGTGCTTTTAGGAAATAACTCATGATACTTTTGTAAGAGAACAGACATACTTCCACATACTCAAACCCTGAGTTTTCTATCCAGTAAGTAGATTTTCAAGATCAGCATCTCCAGCATGGCATGGTGGTTTTTTTTGCCATAAAACTGGAGAAGAGCTCAGTAGCACCACTTAATTCTGAAATCCATAACGAGTGCCACGGGAGGTACTTACTGGCTGAGGCTTGAGGTTGAATGCGAGGTATCCCTCCATTTGGCACTTGGAAGTTTGAGTCACTTCTGCTGTTTTTCACAGACTCAGCTTGGATGTTGGATGTCCTGGATAGGTTTGGAAGACTACGCCTTAGTTTTTCTGGATAAAACAACACAGAACTATCACAAAATGTAATTTGATTCAAGAGACGTTCACACAGTTCAACATGCAAAAGCTCAATATGTGACACCAAGTTGGCTATATAAATCTACACTGCACTGGGAAGTGTATCTTTTTACATTAATTCAAGATAATCTGGGCTGTAGAGTTCTAWATTATTTTCCTATATAAAATATTTAATAAAGCAAGAATGTACAATTTTCATCTGTGGTAAAAAAAGTCAAGCATACAGTGCTTTGCAAATGAATTTCTAGATTATTAGATGACCTACATCATATCTAGATTTTGTTTCTCTTTTATACTCGTTATGTAAACTGAATAGGCAAGCATAATATGCAGTTTTGCACACAAAGTCTTTACCTAGAAAGTAATTTAAAATATAGAACACATGCTTGAARATAAAAAATTAAATAGACAATAGTTATCTGAATTAGTTTTTAGGAATGCCCAAACCCAGGGTCAGCATATGTCAGAACAAAGAGCAGGCACCCATCTGGGAAGAACCTCTGGGAGAGTATTCCCTAATGAAAGCAGCAGCCAGTTGCACTTTATATTTCACGTATGACTTGGTCACCTATTCAGCTAATAGTGGCTTTCTAAGGAGCTTCTAACCTTTGTACCATTGCTCGCAGAATATAAAAAGGCACCATTGAATTTCTGCCAAGCCAAATGATATTGGGTGCATCTCCAGCCCAGGGAGAACTGGGCTGCTGACAGATGCTGAACAGGAGAGGGGAGCAGATGGTTTGTCAGGGTGAGTGGTCAACCTGATGCAGAAGAGGGGCACAGGGAAGAAGCACTCCTATGTGCAAGCACTGAAGATGGAAATAAAAGATTCTTCCTAGGCCGAATATTCCTGCATGGGTACTTTCTTCATGCAGCTGGTAGTTTGAATCGATTGGTATCACATTTGCTAGTGTCTGGAACATCCATATTTCCCTCTATCCATTCCAGTGCAAAAAGAAACAAAGAATACCCACCCACATCCAAAACAAGCCAAAAATAAAACCCGCCCTCAGACCACCACCTCACTGGCTGTTGGTGCCTCAGCGCTTTGAGTATACAAGCAATACCCAGCTGTGCAAAACCACTGCAAGAGGACCCCTTAAAGCATCTCAGAAACACGTGATCACAAACTATGTTTGGGTCCCTCTGTTCTGTGGGACACCAGGCTTTCTTATTTCTGGGACATTATACAACTACTTTAATACTTGTGTAATCAATTTGAGACGGGCTTTTTACCTTCACTTTTGACACTGCTAGTCTGTAAATCTGTAGGGTGGCCTTGAAGCGAGAGACGAGGCTGCTGTAAACGGCTAATCATGGGCTGGGGAGATACTCTGCTGTACTCTATGCTTCGAGCAGGCGACCGGGAACGAGGCGAATTCCTCGGGGACTGTTTTGGGGAGGGCCAGGGAGAGCTGCGAGGCGAAGGCGAGAACCTGCTGACAGCGGGATGCACTGTGGGGTGCGCGCCGTCGTCCTCATCTTCGAGGCTCTGCGCGTCGAGCTCCTGGTCGCTGAAGGTGCCGCGGCGGGTGGAGTGGCAGGAGGAGCCCGAGCTGCGGCGCGAGGCGCTCGCCGCGTACTCCTGCCGGAGGCCTGGCGCACAAGCACAGACACCGCTCACCCGCTGCTCCCAGCCCCACACAGCTCCCCCAGACGCCTGCCCAGCTCCTCAGCTCGCCTCTGCCTCCTTCCGAGTTCTCCACTTATAGGCCCTAAATTTATCCCAGATTAATACCCAGGAAAGTTATCTGCTATCTGTTATTCTCTGTTCACAGGCCAGCTCGTTCCTTTTCCTGCCATGGCAATTAGGACAGTTGTGTTGTTTACTTGGCCCTCCCTTCTCCGATCCCCAGAACTCAGAGCACAGGCCACATCTTCAATTTGACATCACGTATCACCTTCTAACAACATAAACATAACCATGTAGCTTTTTTTTTTTTTTTTTTTTTTTTTGGTTATCTACCCCTAGAGACACTACAATTCAACTATATAACTGAAAGGACAATTTTGGAAGGGCTCAAAGATGGACAGAGACTCAACTAAATCTAAATCAAGAGAGACTTCTGCTCTCCACCCTATTGACTTTACATTTTGATGATTAAATCCTGGTGTAAGTATTGATGTTAATAAGTCTGGATTACACCAGAGAAACACCCATGCCCCGTGAAGACCACTGATAATATCCCTGTCAAACCACCATCCTTTTAGCATACACTAACTACATGGGTTAAGTTCCCACTCTCCCCRGCATTTCTGTTGTTCCTTGTTACCAGGGAACACTTCCACATGGCAACTTCCTCTCCTCAAGGGAATGGTATAAGAACTACCAACACTCCTTGTACCATTCCTCTCCRTGTTACTGCTCAGAAGGGTGACAGAACACTGTATCAGTACAACAGATGTTGTACAGTACAACAAAATGTTGTACTGATGTGACAAGAATGCTGTGCCCAACAGATGCACAAGGAATCTYTCACCATTCACCTTTCCTGTTCTCAACTTTTCACTAAGATAGGAACAGACTATTTAATAAAGGGCATTACAAAATATGGCTTTTCCTCATCCTTTAAGCCAATGCCTGTCTTTCTGGAATGTTACCAATTTGATCCTCGTTCCCTGGCCTCCACACCAGCTTTCTCCAGGGGAGCTCTGCAAGTCTCCCAGGTAGCACCTGACTTCTTAGCTCTCATTAGACCCTTAATGCATCATTCTTCCCTCATTGGTTAAAGGAATCTTCTAGGCTTTCTTCTGCTGCTTAGTTCTCAAACCTAGCAACATTTACGTATCAGTCCTATTCCAAAAGGACTCCCCATTCACTTCTCAAGCCTTTGCAAGATTGATTTGCCCCATATRCTGGAAGCACACACAAGTACCACTACATCCTTTTGGGCTGGTGGAGGGTTATCTAAGGATACAACTCATCACCCATTGACAGATGAAGGATATCGCAGTTTGGATCGATTGCCCCGCTCCATTTGATGCAGAGCACTTACTTTCTTCCTGCATTCGTGCTAAAATTTGCACATCTGTAACATCATTTAGCTTGTAATTTGATCCAATAGAGTCTTCATCCATTTCTGAAGCACTTAACTCACTGTCCAGAGAAGACTGTGGACTTAGTGGAGGGTTTCTATCTGCTGARCTTTTAAGATGACCTAAAGAAAGAAAATAAAATAACAGAATAATGTTTAGACACCAAGGCTGTCAGTCAATTGATCGCAAACTTAAGCTGAAAATACCACTTACAGTAAACAGAGTTTAGTCATTATCCTCTAAAAATGAATAAAGTCATTGTTACAATGGCAGAAGAAATTAATTACATATAATCTGGTTCACATGCACCAAGTTTCAACTGCTATGAGTACTGCACAGCTCTCGCAGAAAGAACAACCACATACCTACTTGCTCATGCTTTTGTTCTCTGCACTTCCTAAACTTCATTTTGAATATTTATGTAATATTTATGCGTTTTTGTCAGGAAGAGGAGGCCACACACACACTTACCTGAGGTACCAGGAGGTATGAACTGTTTCACCAACACAGATTTCACTGGTGTGGAGGAGGGAGAGTTGAAGCCACTGCTGTAGGGGCTACTCGTATTTGGGCTGTAGGAGCCTGCGTAGCTGACTGCACTGAAAGGGTTACTGTACAAGCTCTGTCTCTTGAGAACTGCATGAAAGAGGAGAGTGACAAGTTACACTACAGAAACCAGTGGAAAAAAACAAGCAYAATACTATAAAATATTTTAATTACTAGACAAGTCAAGTAGGATGCGTCAGTTGCTGTGTAGCTTAGTCTTACACACAATCTTACTGTGAAAGGAGTGGGAGAAAAGAGCAAGACAAAAGGATGACAATTATTTTCCCAGTAAAAAATCAGATCCCAAAATTAAATGCATTACTATGCTCAAGCTCATTTCTTCCACTCAGAATGTACAACAAAGCACCTAAGGAGGTTCTAGAAAAAAAATGCAGAAAAACTAAACTTTTAAAGGGAACAGTGCCATGCTCCCAGTACCGAGAAAAGGGCTGCAATTAGTGCAGTAATAATTAGGCCAGTGATATGGGTGGACTTGAACATGGTGTTGTGCTCTTGTACCAGCTTGGTACCAAGATATCTACTAAAAAGCCTTTTATTCAGTATAAGGTTTTTTTTTTTTTTTTTTTTTTTTTTCTTTTTTAATGTTACTATCAACCAAAAGAGACTGTAGCTGCACAAAATGCTGCTTTCAGCAGCAAAGCCTCTTACAGCTCCTCCTGCCACCCCACTTGGTCCTTGGTCACAACCTCCTCAGCTCTTACCCGAGACACTTGTGGCATTGCCCTCCTAGACAGACTAATGATGTGATTTTAATGTAAAAATATCTAGAAAATTTTTAAATGAGCTTTTCCTTTTTACTATTACCTCAAAAAACATTGTATTAACACAACTGAACTGTCAGTGGATTGCAGCACAGAGGCAGAAGAAGTTCTGCTAACAGAGTCTTCCAGAACTTCAGAATACGAGTGTTCTTACAGTAACTAAAGATATGGTTTCTCTGAGGGATATCAGACAGTCTGAGTACATAGGGCGGCCAGCCTATGACCACTGTCATATTAAAAAAAAAATAGTTATACAAGATGAAACCGCTAATATAAAATTACACCTTAGCTCTCAAAATACTTGAGGGGAGAGTTACTGATCAKTTTTTTTTCCATCTCATTTAATATTTTTTATAATATTCAGAACCAATATGCAGTAAACACATTCAGACAATTTGCAAAGAAGTCTTAACTAGCTCTTTTGCTCTAGAAAAGAGAAATAGAAAGAGCTGTGYGTAGAAAAATCACGCTCAAGTAATTTCTTAGATTCATTTCATAAATCAAAACCATTTTTCAGACTCTGGTAATCTGATATTTGCTGTTCTTACAATTAAGAGACTAATTTATTTTGGCAGTTTCTGTAGTAATTCAAACCAACTATTAGCAAAGTTGATCACAGAGGCCAAAGCTAGCTAAAGAATGTTTGGTTTTGTACAAGCTCGATGTTTGTTCCAGAAATCATACTCACACAGCATGGAAAATATGACAGTTCTTATTACACATACGGCCACATAGTTCTGCAATGTGCTGTGCTGATCATGCATTTGATATCACATATTTAAATAACAACAGTCTACTGCCCCACAGTTAAAACTGCAGTATGACCCAAACTGCTCTTTTCTCCTTCCACTTCTTGACCATGCAACCATGTCTTCATAAAGCAGCTCCTCCAGCAACGCTGTCTCTAGGCTGCCACATAGCTCTGTTCCTGCAGGTTCTTTTGTGGAGTGCTCTAACCAGTAAAATCCTCATACCATTTTAGACTGCCATGTCATGATGGTGCTGCTTGGTTGGTGGGATGGTGATGAAAAAGGGGGTATCTTTTAAGACAGAAAAAAATGAATCTGGAATGTGATGTCACCACTTGGGTCAGAAAAAGAAGAGAAACAGATTGGAGGAGAGAGACTAGGGGCTGATGAAGAGAAACATCAGTGAGGATTCAGGAGACCAAGAGATCCCTATGAAAAGCCTTACCAACGYAAGCTGGAACTGAAATACAACAAATCAATAAGCTGAGTGACAGCGGTCCCTGACGTGCAACCACAGGGTRTGATATATGGCACAAGACATTCTAGCAGCTGTGCAGTATAGAACAAAGAAAGTGACCAAAGCCCATCCTCCAGAGGAGCCTCTCACTGCCCTATTTCTCTGAATACTCTGCTTGAGTCTGAAGAACTATCTCCTTTTCCATTATAAACCCGCCTTTATTTTCAAATCATACAATCTTCTCCAAACAGCCACATCAACACCCGTTCCATTACCACTAATGCTTTCCCTTACTAGTACAGTAGGTAGGCAGCCATACACTCGCAGACACCACTGCTACAGACAGATTTTCAGGGCTAGGAAAACAAGAGGCAAATCTGTCCTTAACATGAACACTCTCATGTTGACCCATTTCCCAGCTGGAACCTCCCTGTCACTCTGCTCCACTGTGACTAAGCTTTTAAAGATACCATAGGCGGTGCAAGTGACACAGTTACACCTTCTGACCAAGGTGTAACTATGCCAGTGGCACAAAAGCCCAAGATTATGACTCATGGCCCAATGCTTCCTTTTCTTTTATCCACACATCAGCAAAATAAAAGTTCATTTTCTTTGCAAGTCATTAAGAAAAACTTTAGACGGAAATAACTGCTGCTTCTCTCAAGATATTATTCTGAATTCCCCAATTTTATTTCAAAATAGATACACACAACCCAACAGTGCTCATATGCATGAACTCACCTGACATGGTCTGCTCCAGCCTGTGGATCAGGGACTTTTTAGCACTTTCTATGTCAGGACTCGGGTAATCCAACACCTGCCTGCACCAAATTAATGGACTAACAGATTTTTGCACTGGAGTCAGTTTCTTCTTTGGAGATGTGTATAACCTGAAAAAGTGAAAGAAAACGTCTGTGAAGACAAAAATGGGATGTGTGAGAAGCTGTCACATACTACATTATTTCTATTCTTAGTCTCTGTCTACAGTACAAATCCCAAAATATCAGGACAACACAAGTTTTACTTTTAAAATAACTCACTTGGATACAGTGTTGTTCTGACAATGCATAACACCTGCCCAAGCCTTCCTGGCAAGAGCAGAAGCCTATCTTGATAGGCTAGAATACACCAATTCATGTGGCAGAAAAAAAATGCTTTGCTTTTCAGACAGATTAGGTATATGGGCAATTACACTGTGCYACAGGAATGCACAACTTGAAATTAACCTTTCAATCTTCAAGTTACTTTACAATAAAGCAATATGCAACTGTTTCACTAAATGCAAAGATGTAGCAAGTGATAAGCATCATAAGTACCAGCACAAAACTGAACACAAAGTTACAGGCACAGAACAAGTCTAGCATTTTAGTATCCTTGAACAAAACAATGTATTATTTTACTTATAGTTTGTATCCTAGCACCTGATCKCTAGATTTTTCCCTTCGAATGCAGAACAAAAAGACTGTCTTTGTCCGATGGTGCACAGTGGAGCATCAAGAACAAGAAACAAGAGATCCTGCAGACAGGGCAGGCTATGGGAAACAGCGAGGCAATCCTGCACAGTGGGACACGCTGAGGCTGCTGCTGTATTTTGAGGTCAGCTTTCGACGACTGCAGCAACAAGCACCGCATTTCAAGGGCTCCAAAACTGAGCTGAGAAGTTCACTTCCCTCAAAGCAATGGAAAAGGTGTGAAGGCAAAGCCATATCCAATCCCATATCAAATAGAAAATACTTAAGCTTTRGACTGAAAAAAGAAGTTTGGAAACGTAGTTCAACAAAAGACAGCAAGCAGCAAGGCTTACAGCTCTAACGAGCACTTTTGCTTATGTTGAAATGGTTAAGCAAGTGCAGAGTTGTGCGAGGACACCCCTGATGCCCCAGGGGAATGAGGGGTGCCCCCCACATTTTGGTGGTGTGTTATCTGTGTGTCAGCAGCATCAGCACCACACAGGGTATTCACCACGGCTGCAGCATGAGAAGACTAACCCATCACCCTCTAGTTCTTGAGCTCAGTTTATTTCACAAAAATCTTCAAAGGCTTTTTTTTTTTTTTTATATAAAAAAGAAATGCATATATCCTGAATGTAGCATTTCTTATAAAAGGCTCCTAAGAAGCATGTTAAAAAAAAAAAAAAAATCCTCACTCAAAATGCTGATCTGCTTATTCAGCACGTGCCTTTTACCACTCTTCCCTCAAACACCAAAAAGTACTTTGCAAATGCAGGAGAATCTTTTCATTAGCTGATTGCTTTTAAACAAAAGATAATCAGTTTGTGACGGGAGAACTATATCTTTATAAAGCTGATATAGCACATAGACTATGGAAATTTGTGTGATTTTGGGCAATCTCCATCATTAGGTATTTAATTAACRGTACCAACAGAAATTCCTTTCAGCATCAATCTGAGTAAAGAGAAAAGCCAGTTTGGATTTCACTTCCAGAATTCCTGCCTCATCTTTCTCTGCTTATGATATAGTTTATATCTGACTTTGTTACTGTACCCTGAATACTGGAATTCAGACTCGTCCACAGCAGCTTTATCCCATTATCAAAAGAAATAACAGCTGACCTGGCTAAGCGGTGGAAAGGATATTTTCAATAACCACTTACAAGAAAGTGAGATTTAAGTCAGCTATAGCAGACGTATTGAACTCAGGAGAAAGGAAGACTTATTTATATGTAAATATACACACAAAGCACGTTACCTCTCCTAGCAATATCCTCAGCACACCTTATAAATTCTGCTTGCAGAAAAGCTAAGGGCCCACTGCCCATTTAAACCCCTTGCACAGGGCAGGAAGGGTCCATCTCCACAGTTCTTTGTAAACAATTACAGAACTTGCTCTATTTTACGTGATTATCTGCATACAGCTAAGAGCTGTGATGAGCATTTACTGACTTTCTAACACTCAGTGAATTGCCTTTTCAGTCACTTATTTTCCTGTATGCTTCTCTGTGCTGAGGTGTGTTTGCCCTGGACAAAGGAGCCAAAGGCAAGGAGCTAAGTACACYGTGGTGCTCCTGGAGATGCTGACGTGTCCCGCTGTGTCCCGAAGTGCCATGCACCTCAAGTGTTTACAGTAACATCCAGGGCAATGCACGAGAAATAAGAGTGTACGCCCTGGTTTAAGGGTACCCAAACAGGCATATACCAAATAAACCTGCAAAACTAATCTCAAGGGCATCTCCTATTTTAAGCTCTAACACATTCTTTCATTCAATTTAATAGCTGTATTTGTCTCATGTGCAGAGCATGCTGTGAAACTGTGCCAGGCACGTTGCAGATTCTCCCATCTCTTTCCAGCCAATCAGTTTTAACAGCCTTAACTTCACATTTCAAGAGAAGTGACAATTGTAGAACACACATGTTCCACGTAACTCCACAGGCCCATGAAAAACACGTGCACCAGTGTAGTGACACTGGCTCTTGCAAGGCAGGCTCTCGCACACAAGTCCATATACACAYGCTCCCTTATAAAGCAGTGATTTTTATGCTCTGTCTGGCACAGAACAGACAATAAGTTTGAACCAGATGCAAATCTATTTCATTTTTAAAGAGACAATTAAGCAAAACAAGACTGGGACAAGGGGGGAAACTTCTTTCCTTCCTCTCTTCCCAACAGCAGGGAGGGAGAAAGGGCAGGAAGGACACTACAGAAGTAAAATACAGAAATAACATCACAAAGTTAAGTGATTTCTCTGTCAAACTACAGCTTGATTCAAAAGACACAAGTCCTCCTTAACTGAAGGGCTTTCCAGAGCAGACCTATCCCTATTTGTCCTGCTTAGGCATACTATAGGGATATGGCAGTGATAGCAGCACAGCAGCTTGAAGATTGGAGATGATTAATATGACCTCATAAATTTTTAAACACTACTAAACCACTTTCTAAAAACAGGAAATTGAAAATGATTGAGGAAGCTGCCAGCTTATAGTTTGCACCCATATTGCAAAGGCTGACACACAGAAAACTATTCTTCGACTCGCACAGAGTACAAAACACTACAAGGCACTGACATAAGATCAAGAGAAAGAAAACATTAATACAAAAGCCAAGTCCAAGAGCTTTGGTGTATTTTGTATGAGCAGTAAGAGACCTGAGCACTGTGCTTCTGATGCTCCCAGCAATGTTCCCCTCCTTTAGCTGTCATTGCAGACTGTGTCCCAGCAGCACCAATGGAAAGYGCAGGGGCTGCGCTGACCGGTTGTTTTAAGACGACCCAGTACAAGAAGGGCAAAGCTTTGGTGGAAAATCCACTGCTGCCCCAAGCTTGCACACCAGCCTCGGCCTAGCAGGGCAAGCCTAAGCACGACAGAGCGGGACAGGGCAGAGCTGCAGGCAGCTCTGGARCAGAGGCCGGGCGAGGAGGTGGGAATGGGCCGGTGCCAGCGAGCGCCTCGCCTGCTGAACGCACCCGCCGCAGCAAAACACAGGGAGCTGCTGGCCACGGGCACCACAGCCCAAGGCCAGGAAGAAAGGGGAGTCTTTCACCAAAATCTTCTCCTGCTTCTGTGCAAGCGACAAGGGAAAATCATGCAGATGAATGTGAAGTCACAGGACTGAATTAGAAGGAAGATGGCAAGTGGAAGGAACTTGAGGTAGAGCTTGTTTATTTTAGCCATGCTAGCTTTAAGCAAAAGCAGCCAGATACATTAGAGGCACTGGAATAAGGGAGTGTACAAGACACATCACAGGCTAAAGCAGGATCAAAAAAGCCACTTGAAAAGAGGATATGGACGTAAAAATAAAAGTCCAATGACAAACCAGTAAGAAACTTCCCTAAAATAAAGGGCAGAGGATATCATGAAAAAAAAAAGCTATCAAAAGAAATTCAGGAAATGACAACACTRGAGCATCTTGAAAATACAACAGCACCATCAGTCTAAAGCTTTCAGGAGTCTTATTTGGAGCAGCTTAAACAAGTTAGTTTTTAAAGATGAGTATTTTAGACAAGCAGCTGCTAGTCAAGTCTTAAGGGAATCTCTAGCTGTAAAGAAAATAAGCCCCGTGCCTAGTTCTGCACTAATTTGGTCTGCAGATTTCCTGCTCTTCCCTCCTCCCTCTCCCTYACCAGTAACAACCCTCTAGTTGTAAGTGACTGGGAAACACCCTCAGCCTTTAACTACAAATCTGTGTACTCAACGTTTCCAGCTCTTTCTGAATGATATRTAGACTGCAGTAAAACTACAGCTCTAGCAAAAATAAGATGAATATCATTAAAATGCTTTAACAAGCTCATTAAGTCTTCATATTGAAGTGGCACTTTTCAGCTACGTGGTGCTATTTCAGTTTGATTTTGAAGGATTCAAAGGGGGCTACAAAGCACTAATGTTCGCTGCTAACACAACTATCTTTTTGCCATCAGCAATTAAAGGTAGTTAGCTTGGAAATTATAGGCATTACTCACTTCATCTCAGGGGAAGATGCTGTTGTCAGAAAGGGGCGTTGGAGAAAGGAACGAGGCAGCACACAAAAGAGGAGACCAGAGACATATGGGGCTTTCAAGAGCTTGTGAAACGTTTATCATCACCATAGAGCTGTCGTCACCATACACATTTTGTATAACTCTCCACGTTTMGGGAAGCTTTTTAAAAGGAAGTTGCTACACTAAAGTGGTATTGTAGGTACGTACATGAAAGGGAGAGTGTTTGCAAGTTTTGTGTACTATTAAATACAAGCATTCCAACCGAAAAGTCTGTTCTACCACTAATCTTCAGAGTTCTACTAAGACCTACAGAAAACAGAAATGTGAACCGACTTAGGTACGCCTAAAAAAGTTACAGTTATGAAGTCCATTTTAGGAATACTAAATAATTAGGATACTAAAGGAAATTGATTCAGGAAATTCACACTGAAGCTTTCATGATATCCAAATATTAAGCATGTTTATAAACCAAAAATACCAACCCAATAAACTAGAAATAGGGAGGAAAACAAATCATTATCAGTATTCTTTCAACAGATCTCAGATATTCATTTCACAGTGAGCATGAACTACCCCAAGCCATAGAACAAATACTATCTGATCTTGCTAGTTSTGTCATATGATAAGAAAGGATCACAAAAGTTACCAGTTTACCATGWATGCTTATTTTCATATCATCTTCCTTTTGTGAGGAGTCATTATCTGAATTTGTTCAAACCCCCCAAAGCCACATTCACATTTAATCTGCCAAAAAAAAAATGAAAAATAAGGTTCTTTACTTAGGTTACAAGGCAAAATTGATCAGAATCTGTTCAGTTTCCAAGAGGCTCAAGACTATGTTAATACAATGCCATTTTAGCAGCTGGAAGGGAAAGAGTGCAGTGGAAAGTTCTTCCCCAGCAGAGATATTTATTTAGGGGTAGCTCTGTCCTAAATCATTCACCCTGCATTCCTCCTATTCACTATGGCAAATTCTAGGGTACCAAAAAAGAAAGCTAGTGCTCAAGGGAGATTAGCAAGACGAGATGAAAGACTCATTATAGGTGACAATCAAGAGTTTCACCTTCTGYATCTCAAAGCAACAACTCTGCCAACTAAATGGAAACAGATGACTGGAACAGACACATAAACCATTAAAGAGAGGTATCAATTTAATAAGTGCTGACTGAGAAAGTGCATAATAGTAAAGACACTTGTGTTACATTCTAAGCAAACATGATAACCAAGGAACATCAGACCGTCAAAAAAAAAAAAACTAAAACAAGTACTACTTTGAAGCATTAATCTTAATATAAACAGCCCACCAACATAATTTCACTCTAAATGGGCCAGCACATGATTTTTTTTTTTTTTTTTTTTTGGTTAATGAAGTCAGCCAGCTGTTTGCTATTTCAGCACAACCAAGGAGGCTTTGGTCTGAAGTGAAAGGAAAACATCTGTTGAGTGCCAGGATGTTTTTTGTAGGATGTAACTGCTCAGAAATTTGCTGATCAATGATGTATATAAGGCAGATACACAGCAAGCTCTACGCTCTCCTACACAGGTCACATGCAAGTTTTGAAGCAGAAGCACTGTATGTTCTGCGCTGACACTTGAAGCTGCACAGCAAGCCCAGCAGAGTGGTACAAACGTTAGCCCCAAGCGGGTCACGAGGCAGATTCACAACAGGTCACCTGCTCTGCCATGACTGCCCACACAGGCACTTCAGCCCTGCACTAAGCTCGAGACAGTCACTCCTAAGGCGCAGCAGGGAGTTCCTAAGGAGCACTCCGCGTGCTGCTCCTCACCGCCCAACCTCGCCCGGCCAGTCAGGCCCGGAGCTGCATCCGCGTCCAGCTCCTCGAGGAGCAACCCACACTGCTCCAGGCCCTGCCTTATTATTTCTCATCAATTGAAGAGCTTGCTTTAATTTAAATTTGAAAAAATGAAATGTTGATTTAGCAAACTCTACACAGTACCCTGTCTGTGTACCCACATTTGCAACCTTTGGTATCCTATTAAAGGAAGTCTGAGCACCTTATCTAGCCTTTAGATGCATACAACCAAGAAAATCAATCTAAAATCACTTAAATATTTTTAGCAATTTACATATTTTTTGAAGATGGTCTCATCTGTTAAACTAGTTAGGATGTTAATACATCTCAGACTTGATTAGCTATAATCAAATGAAAATAAACAAACAGTCCCCAAATTCAGTAGTACCACTTCTGTGATAACTACTGCTACTAGAGCAGCTGTACCAAGGTCCTTTCCAATTCAGTAATTTTAGACTGGTTCTATGCTTTTGTTTTTCTTTCCCCAAACTTGTCCTATGTGGACATATTCACAAGCATTAAAAGAATTGAAATCTAAAAAGGGCTCATCAACTGCAGAATGTGGAGATTGTCTAAAAGAAATGAGCTGCAGCACTTTCAGCCACAGCATTTAYTGCTCCATCTTAAATTCATAATCAAATGCCACATGTACCAATCTGCAGAGACCTTTCAGTCTAACCAAATCACATTTATCATTAGCGTTTATCATAAGCTGCTATCAAGTGATTATTAAATTATAGCAAGAAAGGACTTTTTTTTTCTTTTATTAAAATACATGATAGTATTTCCTGACATGCAAGACAACAAGTGATTTTTAACAAGTATTCTCTTCTAGGAGCACACTTTTCTCTCTCAGGTACTGTCCTGTCTGGCACTGAAATCTGGTAGTAGATTCAACAAAAAAACTCAAACAAAGAGATGAAGCCAGGTAACAGACTGCATTTAAGCTCTGCTTTCTTTTGAGAATTAGAATTTGCATAGAAATATGACTGAAGCCACAATGAAGTGTAATTAAGCAGTTRGCAAAACATTTAATCTTGAGACACAGCAGTCACAACGTTGAGATATGTGTTGAGATACATAATCCTCGTGTTTAGAGGTAGGAGAGACCAAGGCAGACAGCCCAAGCTATTTGTCAAATGTGACACCAGCAAGTGCAATGCCACCTCTCCATCACTGTCCAAAGCCACACAAACAAACTCACACAGCATTTAGACCACTAGTGTCACGGTATGTTCTGCAGCAACATTTTAGCTTTCGCTGTCCCACAATCTAGGATTCATTAAAAAAAAAGTCAATAACTATTATTACTAGAAGCTATGGTAATCCCAAGCCCTGTCCTCAYACTCCACGCTTCCTATTTAAATTTAGGATAGCCTGTTCTCCCGAAAGTGTTATAAATCAATAGAGCACAGGGCCTAAGATGGGAAACAGGAGTAGCAGCCTTGCACAAACCTGCCATCTGGAAGATGACGCCCTGCGTTAATTTAGTAAGCTTGGGCTGSATGAGAATAAACTCGCGCTCTCATACTTTTCTAGTGGGTCAGACAGCGTTTCAGCCTTGTSAATTCTCCGGGGAAGCACACATATCCTCCCGGAGCACCTAAACCACTGCCCAGCTTGCAGTCACCTCGGGGCTTTCAGCGGCGCTCACGGCAGCTCCGGAGCGCTGTCCCCGCCGTCCCGTCCCGGGGCCGGTGCCTCCCTCACCGGCGGCTCCGGCCCAGCGCGGGCTGCTTTTGTTCGCGCTTCCCGGAGCTCAGCACGGCGCTAGGAGACCCCCGGCGGCCGCAGCGCTCGCGGCTCCCCCGGGAAGGCTCGGGAAGGCCCGGGAAGGCCGCTTCCGCGGGGAGGAGGCAGCGCTGGGGCGCGGGGCTCGAGCGGGAAGCAAAGCGGGCGCGCAGCACGCGGCGCCGGGAGCAGCTCCGCCCGGGCCCAGCGATTCCCACCAAGCGTCCCGGCGCCGCCCGGCTCCCCGGCCACGCGAGACAAAGCGGCGCAGGCCGCGGCCTCCCTCCTCACCATCCGCTCTCGTCCTCCTCGCAGCCCGCCAGCCGCTCCAGCTCGTCGGGCCGCAGCAGCGGCGCCTCGTCGAGCAGCCCCGCGGCCTCGCCGCCCGCCGCCGCCCTG
>NW_020454427.1:1500102-1594992 GCF_003342845.1 Nothoprocta perdicaria | reverse complement strand
AGGGCGCGCGCCCGGCCGCCATCTTCCCGCCTCCCTCCTCCTCTGCTCCTCCTCCGCGCGCCCCGCCCTGCTGACGTCAGCACGGCGAGGCGCGGCGCCAACCGCCCGGCGGGGTGACGTCACGGGGCGGCCGTTGGCGGCCGTTGGCGGGCGGCGGCTTCGCGGCTATAAATAAAGCGCTTAGCGGGGCCCACGGCCATGGGTGYCCGGGCAGGGATCGGGCTGTGCCGCCTGGCGAGCGCCCCGGCCGCCGGCTCCGTGTCCGTGACGCGCAGGTGAACCCTTCTCCCGATGCTGCCTAAGCCCTTTGTATTAGTGCTCTCAAAGGTGACCTGTAATTGCTGCTCTGGGTAATGCTCTTATGGCTTTTGCTGTGAGGGAGTGACAGGGCCTGTGAGCTGGTTTCTTCTCTCACTGAGTTGTTCTCCAAATCATCCCCCTCCCAGCTTCAGCTGCTGGGGTGCCCCAGCTCCATTCCCATCCCTATGTGGATTGGCCTGCTCTAGCATCCCTATGTGCATCTTGTCCTGACTTAGTTGCWGCTTATTTTGGGGTCAGCCCTTGTGTGCGGAGGTTGGGGTGCTGGTGGGATGTGTGCAGTCTGCAGGGGTGACACAACATGTGGGTGGCTGCTTTTACCTTCAGAGAGGGTAGCAAGATGGAGGTGGTGAAATCTGGGTGATGGGCCCCACAGAAGGCCATGGGGAGGGAGTGCAGAACAGCCCTTAYCAGCAGAAAATGTAACCAGAAAGTGTATAATTGTCACTTATAGCCATTAAATTATTTTGGCCCATGAGTTGAGACCTTTAGGGCACTGCTAGATATAGCTATGGTCACTGATACTGCATTAATAGCTATCTGTAGAAGTTTGTAAGTCCAGTTCTTTCTCTGCTAATTTSGTRTGATTTGGTAGCTAATCAAATGCCCTAAGAAAATCCAGATATATTTTATGATCACAGTTAACTTGTTAATAAAACCTGCCATCCTTTAGAAAACAACAAAAACATGAAAAAACTTCTTGAAAGTACCACTTTTCWRTGCAATGGTACTGATACCTTGGTGGTTAGTGTGTGTAATAGAAGAGTTAAATTTATACTGATAAGTTTATTCTAAGTTAGTGTATTTATAGAAGGAGCTTAGTGCAAAGCTTTCTTATTCTCCTTTAACTACCCTCAGTCCAAAGGTTGGTGGTGTGATCAACCTTTTAGTCACTTCCATTAATCATGCTTTTWTAATAGCAGTAGAAGTAGTTCAGCTGCTATCCTGAAGCTACTGGGATCAGAATGGGGCTTGGATGGGAGACAGAGTGTRAAGGGTAGCTAGGATGAGGGCTGTGCTGCAGGGAGGAGGCAGCCACAAGGAGCCCCTGGCTCCTGGGAGCTGCTGAGTCAAACTGCAGCGGTTCCCTGTAATTATGTCACATTCAGGGGCCTCTTCTGCAAGGTAATGGCACTCCTGAACCAGGCAGCCGGGCTGCCTATGTCCTGCTGCTGCTATCCTTCCACTTCCCATTCCTCTCCTCAATCCCTTTCATGTTCTGCCTCTCCCCCAGGCTCCCCATGTGAACTTTCTCAGCTGCTGACTCAATTTCCTGCTGGCCAGTAGCTCACTGGTAATTCCTTCTCCCCACGGATGCACTGTACAACATGCATGAAGATGCATGGATGGGGGAGAATACCTGAAGGAGGGAGGGAAAAAGAAGTGAGAGCTGTTGAATCCTCTGCTATATTTACAAAGAGCAGAGGCAAATGAAAAAGGAAAGTTGCTGGTTAATAGGCATCATAGTCTGTAGTTATGTCAAGGGCTGTAATCATGCTTTTTCATTCACTCTTTTGCCGAGAGTGCCCTTCTTGCTTTTCAGGATCTGAGCCAAGCAAGSCTTGGACTGGAAATCTCCCATTAACTCTCAGTCAATAATGGCCTCTGTAAGGATCTTAGTCATCAGATTCCAAGCTTGTACTGGCCAGCTGTGGAAGAGCGCACCCAAGCAGAGACTCTGGGATGATCAGGCAAGGTAGCTGTAAGTGATAGTAATGCCACAAGAATGAAACCTTTCCACTGTGTCACAAGAGCATGAGAAATATGGCTGCATGCTAAAATAGACCTTTTGCAGGGCTAGGAGGGAATGAGGGGCAGTCACTCCAAAACAAAATGAAAAAGCTGGGCAAAGCCACTATGCTGCTGCTGTAATTCAGCACATATCCCTCTAACAAGTGGTAGCTGATGAGAAGACCATTCTGATGGCCTTTGGGCCCTCTAGCCTGTTCTGCTCTGTATCTGGTGTTTTATGACTGTTATTTAGTGCATTGCTGGGTTTTTATTAGGTGAAACAGTTAGACTCTGAAATCCTTATTTCAGTTGTCACCTGGGAGAATAAAAGGTCTCTCAGAGGGAACAGTGTGTGAAAAAGGGCAGATGTGTGGTGGGAAGTTAATATTTGTAGCAGTGTTTAACTTCAGGCTAGGAAAACTAGACAGTTTTATAGGCAGTTTTGTTTAGTCTTATAGGAAAGGTTGTTACCTGCCAGACTTTTAAAAGGTGGTACTCAACAGGCCCACACATGTTTGGGTCAGGCTGTGTTTATCTAAACATTTGACAACATGGAAATTATCATTTGTCATTACAATAGATCATATACAGAAATTTTGAATATGTAGTGAAATAAGTATATCTCCCTTTCAAAATTAATTTCAAAACCGTTAAGTTRGTTCAAATGAATGAATCAGTGCTGTAGGTTTCATTTTTTATAAAAGATTAAGAATATATATTATACTTATCTTTATAAAAGATTAAGTATATATATTAAGTATACCACCTCATTGGTGGTGGTAAGACGCATTTAGTCCATTAGGCTAGATGTAGGTTTGGAAACCCAAAATAAGCAGTCAGTGTCTTTACACATTCTTTTAGAAGCTGTTAAAGACAGGGAGCTCTGGAATCCATGCAAAAAAATACTCAAAAGGGTTTATAAATCTTTTTAGAAGTTGGTGAAAGGGCTGCTGTGTTCACTGATGACCCTATCACGCGAAGGAGATGCACATTCAATACACTGGTCTTCTTACCAAGTTACAATCTTGCGTGATGGGCAGGCAAGATTCTAGCTGACTTCTGCCATTGAAGTACACCTGYATTAGCGTACCTCCGTTTTCTGCACAGAGAGAAAAGATGATAACTRTTTGACCACAGTCCTGTTTCAATGTGTTCCTTGTGCTCCAGATGTGGAGCAAGAGCAATTTTAGGATACAGAACAAGCAGATTTGAGGCAGGTATTCATGGCATGCCATGTGGCTAGACAAAATGTGAATAAAGATGTAGTTCAATCTTTATAATTGTAAGTTAATATAGACTATTTTTTCTAAAAAAAAAAAAATTTCATCAGAGTTGATTATTGTAATAAATCTTCYTTGCCACTTGAAATACCCCACATCCATGCCAGTTTTACCATGGTGTGTGAATACCTTCCACAGGTTGTAGAGAGTTTGCTAAGTGAAGTTTTTTTAATTTTTTTTTGCCTAGCTGCATATAACATTTATTAACAAATGCAAGTTCAGTTTTGTTATGGGATTAATTGCCAACATCTCATATTTATCAATCATTTGGATATATCCTAATTACTATTTATAAAGGTGCTGAGCTCAATGTGTTTAAAATGTGTGATCAGACTAAAGTGATAGAAGTCCGGGAAAGGATTTTCTGCTCTTGAAGATTCAGGATTTATTTGTTTACAGACTACAGTGATTTAATTTGCCTGAGTAATACTGAGTGAAACCACCCAAATGACACCACCCAAATGAAGCAATCTGCTATTATACCACTCCTAAAAGTTTTTAAATGTCCTGAGAATTCTCCTGCCACACCTTTATTAGCAAGCCAATTTTGTTAGGAAAACTATGCCATCGTGCTCCAGTGATTCTTAAAACACTTCTCTCTCCGTACTCTTTTAGCAGGAAAAAGCAAATTGTGTTCAAAATGTAAAATAATTGGAAAAAGAGCAATCTTGAAACATTCTGGAAGTTTTAATGGTGTGCATTTACAGATATATAGACAAAGTTGGTATAAGTTAAAAATCCTCTTGTTTGATTTTAAGATACAGATAATATATTGTACAGATATATGTAGCACAGATAATATATATAGTACAGGCCAAATTTTGTAACTGAATTAGCTTCAGGCTTCATTCATTTGTTATTTGTATTTAACAGGGCTATGCTTCTGGCTGGAGGTAAGGTACTGATGCTGACAAGAATACTTTGGATTTACAATCGATCCTATTTACGGTGAAGATACTGTGTGACCGGTTTTATGCAGTGGTCTAATTTTGGCAAAACTTTATGCAAGTTCTCTGTTCTGAGAACTCATTGGTACTTTGCCCAGTACAGAAGGAGTCGGTTGCCATCTAGTGACACCAGATTGTCACACTAGCAGAGTTGGAACCAGCCACTTGGTTGTCCCGGTGAGACACGGGGATGCAATGGACTCGAACACCAAGCTCGCTTTCGGAGTTTCTGATTTTAAGTTTTTCTGTGAGAAGTCTGTGGCATAACATTAACCTCTGGCTGATGCCAGGTGTGTTGAGCAAGATGATCGTGTTCCTAAACGGCACATGTTCCTCTGCCATTTACTCATGGTGTGGCAGGCTGTCTGAACATCTGCTTCCCAGGTTCTCCACCACCACCTGGGATGGCAGCCTGGGAAGTGCCCCAGTGCTTCCCTACCAAATGCTGGCAGCTCTGCACACCTGCAGGCAGTCACTGTGTTCAGGAGAGCTGCCTGTTGGCCTTCCAACCTGAAAGAGACCTGGGTGCCGTTTCTGCAGAGATGGTTCCTCACCAGAGTGAGAGGAACTGTCCGAGCACAGAGCAGTGGCTGAGTGTGTTGCTGTGGTAGAGACCGGTAATACTGCATCTCATGCCCCGCCTTTTTTTTTTTCTTGGCCACAGTGACTTATTTGGGGAAGAGGGAAGGGATCTGCCTAAACTTTACTGGCTATTCTAGTTAGTTTGACTAATGCATYGTTCTGTGGCCTGGGTTAGACCAGCGTAACCAACTGGAGCTTGTTTTYCTTTGGCGTCAGTGTTGTCATTTACCTCAGAATTGTGGCTTCTAGATTCTTGTACTTTTTTTCCCTGTGTCAGGTGAAGGCTGATTGTATCCAGCAGTGGTAAAGCAACAAATAACACCTAGGAATGAGCAAAACATTTCTGCTTGCATTGCTGCTTTTTCCAGCGCTGCTCACTTTGCAGTCCTGTGTTGCTCAGGCACTCCAACCGGTGCCCTGCGAGGGAGTGGAACTGGTCACCCCTCAACAAGGGTGAGCAAAAGGGATAAGCCCTGCAGGGGGGGAAAACAGAAATTTTAAATTCATTTGTTTCCCAGGACATATTTCTCAGTACCTAATTAAGTGCATACCTTCTAGTTGAAGCCACAAGAAGAGCTGTCATTAGATTTCCCATTCCAGGAATAYTATGTTATTTGTGAATGAAAGGCAAATTAGGACAATATTGTTTGGAAACCACAACAAATTACAAGAGCAGGCTGTGTAAGAGAGCGTTTCCAAGGATCTGCAGGATTGCAGGCACGTGGCCCTCTCGTGGTGACCCGAGAAAATAACATGAAAATCGGCTGGTCTTGCAATAGCAGGTCAGGCTCTCATGGTACTTAGCAGGATTGATGCGGTATCCAGTCCACAGCTGGACAATGATGAATGATTAGATGTTAAAAAAAAATCTACTAGAATGCTATGGAATTATTTGCTGTGTTTTCAATATGATCTTGACATTCACCAAGCAGACTGGATGACTGATAAATGAAAATAGCTTATTCCTTTTCATGTGTTTACACTTATGATTACAGAAAATTTTAAAAAGTCTTCAGCATTAAGTATAATGTGCTGTTTCATTGCCCATCCTCATAYTTTGTTTTTTCCTTTTCTGTARTTTTTCTCTGTGGATTTTAAGAATTTTGGTCTAAGGAATCATTGCCCATTTATTATGTGCTTAGTTTCCTTCTGATGCTGTGCAAGTAAAAATAGTATTCAATGAGAAGCCAAACTCTGTTGAATAAGATTGGTTGAAATATTAATTTCAAAATGTTGGTAGTATTTGGTTGWTTTGAATTATGAACACATGTTGTGCCTGAATATTTGAGTGAGTTAACTGCAAGGCAAYTGGAGTTTCTTTAAACCAACTCTGCAGAGATTATTCAAAATATTATCTGAAATATTCATCCCAAACAAATGGAAGAAATGTGGGAAATAGCTTCATTAACAATTAGCAGAGAAACCCTTTTTATTATGTGTAAACAAAACACCTGTAGAGAATAGGGAAGGAGAAAATACTTTGACAGACAGTAAGCATAGGGGAAAGGTAAAACTGACATAAGTGAAGCTAGGTAAGAATTCCTGTGCAAAGGGAATTCTTACAGATAGTAACAAGATGTGTGATTAAGGAAAGTAATTAATGGAATGCACCGATGACAAGATCTCTTTAATGCACTGTAGGGCTGGGCCACTATAAAACAAGGGCTTCATTAATAGGGACTAAAGTGACGGACATAGGATGAAGATTAACACCGCAAAGGGCAAGGGAATGAGAGACTGGTAAATATATCTTCAGTAAGTACTGGCCCATCAGATGCTGACAAGAGGTAAAGGGAAAGATGTGGCTGTTTAGTCAGTTTTTAATCATGGGGCRTCTGAGGACAGCTGCTATATCGTCATGAAAATCAGAATTATTTCTAATGAGCTGTAGGTGAGACCTTTCAAGTAGGTTAAAGGGAAATAGGCGGTGATGAGACCTAACCCTAACCCTAGGGTTAGAGTGCTGAGAACAACTGTGACAGTGAAGCAAGGTGAATACCCTGGGAGAAGTTCAGAAGAGAGGATCTTTAAATGATCAGGGAGATATTAAGGCCATGAGTATAGATCCCCAAGTTTCTTGCTTAGATGAATGGATYATCTTGCTTAGATGTTGGTTCAGAGCATGTATCATAGGTCCCTGTAAATGAAGGTAAAAATAAGGGAGGAAGAACTAGTAAATTCAAGGACACTGCCGAAGGTAGAAAAGTATAAGCTATCACTAAATTTGTGCTGATAATAGAGTTGTGATGATCAGATGATGTAGAATTGTTCTTTTGTAACAGGACAGGAAACAAACAATTTAGYTCTCTTTCTTCTGGACTTTACTGATACTGTTAGTAGCCCTTTCCTGTGGGGTTGCCTGTGATAAGTGACATGTGAAACAGCGATCCAGGAAGTTTCCTAGTTCTGTGCTCTGTGTCCTCTTACTCAGTTTGCCCCCATTCTGGCTGTAGGTTTATGCAGATTGAACATTTGCCTATAAGAAGCAACTCACTGAGGTACATGCGTAACTTCAGGCACAGGTTTGGTCCCCTCCGGTCTTGAGGTCCCATCTGAAAATATGAACCATGAGGAAACAGAGGTGAAAAATGGATCCCCTCATTTAAATGMAAGCAAGCCAACCCAGTCAAGGTTAACAGAAGGCAACATTTTTGCTGTGGTTCATAAACCAAATTTAACTCCATATAATCTGTCAGTGCAGAAAAATGAGAAATATGGTATATTGAATGAAATAATGAAAGCCTGCCATTATTTGACTGCTTTTTAAATCAGTGAGAATTATTTAAACACTTTACTGAATCCAGCATTGCAGAATATCAGGTCCTTTTGTAATTCASGGAAGCTGCAAAGGTGGCATACGAGAGTCACTGTTGGTTAAGCAGTGGAGTAGGATTGTTTGGGAAGTGTTAGGTATGGCTATGTTGATAAATATAATGTGTTCCAAATGTCCACTGACATGTACTCCAYGCCTATTAAAACACTCACTGATAAATTCAGGCATTGTAGCATGGTAAGGAACATAGCAATACAAGTATCCAGTCTTGCTGCTAGGCTGAATATCAAATATCCTTTTAAACGAAGGATTTTTCTACCAAAATTAAAGCCAAGAAATAATTCTGAATATGCAGTTGCCATCATGCAAACATCCCTCTATTAAGTGATAACAACATATTGGACCCAAAATGTATATTTTATTAGAAGCAGAAGGTTCCTTCTGCAGAAATTCTTTCCTGTAGATATCCCTTTGCAGTATTGTAGACTTGTTTGTGCCAATGCAGTTGAACTGATTTTATCATTTCCAGCATGAAGTAATCTGTAAATTGTGCCAATGAACTGCAGCCTTCTAAATGTCTGTCTGAAAGGCCGAGTCACTAACTGTGAGGGATTTGTGGAGAATGCAATATCAAAATAATAGAAGGGACAGATTCATCCCAGGTGTAAGATACTGTAGTCAGTGGCAGTCTAGTGTTAAATACAACCCAAGATGCAAGCTCCTTCTGGAGAGTCCTGGAAGTTGAAGTGGCTGTGGTGATGCTSTCTGCCCTCTATCCCAACCAAGGCCCTGTGCTAGGCTATGGCAAGATGCTCGTATCTGATACAGAAAGACAAACTTTGCACCTCATTTATTTATTACCTGATCAAAGCCAGTCTCAGTACTGTACAACTCTTAATGTGTGAAAACTAAGCTACATTCAGACTGAGAGAACTGTGTCAAAGTGACAGAAGTCAACCCTTGGTGAAAAGTTCAGAGAGAAAATTCAAAGGCCTCTTATTTTTAATTGATTGTAGCAGTTTATCTTTATTTCCCAGCTCAAACAATGTGGCAGGCTGGCAAGAATGACACATTTTCTATGGACTCAATTCCTAGTATTGTTTACAAGCCAAATGCSAGGCTAGATAGTGGGTCAGCCCATTTGTAGCTGTGGCACAGACATCTATTGTCCATGCTATGTCTGTATGTTAGAAAAAAGTAACACATGAGTGCAAGGGACATGCGGTCTTCCTTTCTCATAAGCACTTTGGCAAGACAAGCTTGAGAAAAAATGGTAGGGTTTTTGTTCAGACGGTGATTTTTATTACTTGGAARAAGTCTATTTTCTCATCGCAATTGTTTTTCCTAGAAGTCAAGGATCTGAGCTAGCTAACCAGATTGCTGATTCTCTTTTATTTCTTTGTTCTCTGAAAATCCTGGATTTATGACAGAATCCTAGGAAGCGTAAGGGGTGCTAATTTGGCAAGATAATAGAAGCATTGGCTGTTGTAGCATTGTCATGGTTACATAGTTTGAYATGGTGAGGCAAATTCTGTTTGTTTCAGCCTTCTCAATATGTATTTAACAAATTGTGTGTGTATGTGTGAACTAAAGGAGGCAGTAGGAATGAAGCATGCAATGAAAGGCCAGTTGGGCCCTTCTTATACCACCTGCAGACTCAGATGGTGCCTGAGCCTCAACTTTACCTCAGCTTTAAGGGCTTTTCAAAGCAGTGAAGTGGCAAATCTGGAGCTGTCTTCAGTAGTACTATATCTACAGATATAATGTGGCAAAGGATGCAGCATTTGTCCCCACTTAATTTTGTCCACAGCAAGGGAATTCATGGGAGATGTTAGACAGAAATGTTACATTTTCTGTCCTTACTCTACAGAAGTATTTAGCTGGTGAATATTATTTGAAAAGAGAAGTGAACAGCAGTTAAGTAAAACATTTTAATATGAGCTTACTTTTCATAACAAAAGTGATTTCAACCCTTTTGAAAATCTATAATATCAACTTCTTTCAGTGAAGAATGAGAGAAGGTTAGTAGGATCAGTACGAGATGTCATGAAGTTCACTATAGGGTAAATTCAAGTAATCAATTAAGCAACTAATTTATTTTGAACTGTAATTACTGAATGCCAAAAACTGACCTGAGAAGAACAGGAATTAAGATTATGTGATAAAATGCTTGATGTAAAGACTGCTGTCGTACAGGGATTGTATTCTTTGAGGTAAGTTTACAAAATCAACCAGATGCATAATTTTTTTGCTCTGTTAGGGAATCTCAAATATRATGAAGATCCATAAACATGTTCTGTGAGTTCAAATTTATGACAGTTTYACTAGGAAGGTATCTGCTAAAATATCACAGATCAGAAGCGGAAGTTCTCTTGGTCTTTAGGCTTTTGGCTAGGTAGTCTTCTAATTGAAGTGCTGCAGCTAATTATTTTAATTAAGTCAGTTTAACCTGCTTATATAGCATGTCATTTCAAATGGAAATAAGTATTTGCYTCCTGAGGAAGAAGTTATATTCATTTTAACATCTTTTGTTTTATGTTGTAAGCCTATGCAGAGTTTCCCATCAGACTATAGTACTAGTTAAAATTATACTTTGACCACCTATGTTTCAATAGCAGACTCTGGCTAAACAAACCACATCCTGGAACAAAATCTCCTTTCATTTTTTTCTTCTAAATCTGATGTAATTCCACTGAAGTCAGCTGTGAGACTCCAGTTTTGCTGAGCTCAGAATCTGTCCTCTGGAACAACTGTGTCTCTTTGCTGGATCTTGCCTTGCCGGCGCATATCTGAAGAGTGATTGAGATCAGACTGATTCACTAAACTGGCTTTTGAATGCGAAGAGCACTGTCTTCAAGGAAGCTACTGTGCTTCCTCAGCAGTGACACGTGTGGCCTCTAAACCACATGCAGCCCTATGAGAGCCCTTCAGCCCGCTCAGCAGTGTGACTTAGCCCAAACTCTTGCTCCTGGGTGCTGCAGCCAAGGCCGAGGCACATCCAGAGGTGTCTCATGAGCTCCGACCTGCCTTGTGCAGCTTAGCCAGCTTGAGAGGCACGGAAGTGGTTTGTAAATGGTTTTAAGGATCCTTACGGTATGTGCGGAGTAATATTAGAGAGATGATCCTACTGAATTGAAGGATGTCCTTTTTTGGTTACCTCCTGTGGGTTCCTTGAGAAGTAGTTRCTCAGTATCTATAGGGCCATGGACCACAAGCTGAAAACCACCAGTGTAGAGCAAGGCAACGCTCTAGTCCTCAGCCCTTCCTTTTTAAGYAGCTATTCCTTGCACTAGCAAGAAAATATAATATGCTCCTCAGAACTTCTGTACTGACTCCATATGTGAGTTTAATGTGCAAGTAAAGAATCTATAAATTTTGTGCTCTTATAATGTACTCTTTATGCACATGCTTGTTATTTTCTATTATTCTRTTGGATTAGCATCTTAAGTGACAGCTCAGATCAGACTGTGGTGTTCTGACCTGTTTTAATGCTAAACTGCCTAAGTTAGGGCAAGTTGCACTACTTAAAGTAGCAGAGAAAGAAGAAAGGAATATGTGTGTGGTGACATGATTTGCCAGTCTTTGTGATCACACAGACCCACCATCTAAGTAAAGAAGTCTAGCAAAGCCTTCTGTAAATTTATGCATCCAGTTTAGCTCAAGTGCATGAATACAAATCCTGTAGTGTCGTGACAGTGTTCCCCATCCCTGCCAGCCAGCAGCCCTGCAGAGGCAGCCAGGCCTCTCACTCACAGTAAGAGCCTCTAGGGCTCATGCAGAATATCGCCCAGCGTGTAGCAAACCATCATTGCTGYCCACCTGTAGAACCTGGGGTTTGAGGCAGTAGAAGAAGGATTGCCAGACTTGAAGAGAAAGTCTTTTCCCAGTTATAAGCAGTTGGCAATGTGTCCAAAAGGCAGACAGATTGATAGATTTTTTTTTCAGATAAGAATGTTTTATATRTGTATATATATGGTTTTTATAAGACAGGGCAGGGAATATCTTTGTGATCTAGCTGCTGTGGCCAGAATGCTGCCTGCGGTTCTGGCAGTAGAGGAAATAACACCATCTGCAAATAGGAAGCAGAGAAATAGGGACTGTGCCACTGTTAGAAACAAAGTAGATGAAAGTAAGTAAATCTAGCTTTCCTTAGTAGAAAGCTGGTGTTGGCTTGCCCTTAGGACTAGGTGGGAGATTTCCTGCACACATGGACATCAGGCAGACATCTAGCATGTCTGGTACTGCTGTGCATGACCACTGGTCCTCAGAGTATGATGGTATGATAAAAACTTCAGTTAAACTAACCATGTACTAGAAACATCTTTTTACCTCAAAGATGTTCAGTGCTTCCTAAATAGCTAAACACTTGGCTGGCATACATCCTTGTAGATCTTTTACAATCACGAGGATGGGGCTTAACAATAGCAAATTTTTATATTACCCTTGTATAACTGACAGAGGCAGATTTCAGTTTTCATTTATGAAATGAAACCATGCTGTGGGGCCAGGAACTTGGGTTCTGCACAGTTTCTCATGGCACAGAAACCCATATCCTAAAGCACAGCAATGTTGGAGACACATGCATGGACTCACGGAGACATAGGCATGAGTTTTGTTCTTGGCACTGACAAACATGTCTGGCCACATGTGGCCAATTGGCAACAATGGCAAACACAAAGCCTGTATCGACATTGCTGGTAGATCCAGCTGCCTCTTTTTCACATACCAATTCTCATTAATCTGCAGCAGTGAAGACCATGGGGACACAAGAGGAGAGCCCTTTATTTAGAACTGAGAAGTAGATCATGGACTGTGCAAGCTGCAGATTAGTTAGTGGTAGAGAAAGTGCTGAAGGAAGGGCTAGTGGAATAAGGAATAACCATTTCCCAATAACTCATGGGTTTATTGAAAAACAAAAAAAAAATTTGGGAAAAAGAAATCTATTTCATTGAAAAAACACAATATCTGTGAAACATAAAACCCAGAATGCTGCCTATGGTGACCCCAGCTGGCTGTCCAGGCCGTCTGTAAGAACAGGGCAAGTCTACRTGATACCTTTGTTTGAGTATTCCTTATGACACTCTCTCAGGAGACTTCCCTAATCTGAGGTGTTGTGTCTGTTCAGTGATTCTCAATAGATTTTTGTTCCAAATGTCTGTCCAGTTTCTTTTAGAAATGCCTGATCTTTTCTTTTTATGRTGAGGGATGACTTTCTATGACACAATGGAATTACTGCCTCCAAAGTCTCTCTAAACTGTGACAAAGCTCTGGAGAAAGGAATTCAGTATAGGCAGAAAAATCAGCACATTTGCTGTTTTGAAAAGTAGACAATGAACAATAATGGCATTTTTTTCTCTTTGCAGGGTTCACTCTTGAGATGTTAGGTCATGTCTGTCTACAACAAGTAAAAGAAGAGGAATAAACAAAAGAAATGATCATTGACTTCACAGAAGCTTCTGAGAAATGAAAAAGGGCCAACTAAGGCAAAGAGTAYTTGACAGGCACAGAAAAAAATAGGGAGGAGCCTCTCTGTGTCCTAGAGACRGCAGAGATGCTTCTCTCTGAGCAGAAGGATTGTAAAGGGCTTTCTAGACAGAAGAGCTAGCCAGTCCATACTGGTCCAAGGACAGAGCTCATAGGGGCCACGAGATGAAGATAATCAGATGAGCAACTGCTGTGGGAAACTTATTCTATGAAATAGTTCTCTATACCCTGTGGTCCTCTATGCCACACAACCTCAGATTTCATAAGCTGCCACTTCTCAGCAGAGACTTTCTCCTGGAGCCTCCTGTGCAGTTTGGCACAAGAGGGCTTTGCTGCTGTTCCTTCCTTTGCAGCAGAGCAGCAAAACTGCTCTGAGAGCTGTTTGTCTGAAATGGGCCATGGTCAATACAACACTTCAGCCCACTGTTTCCTTGGAGCTTACCAAAGAAAAGGCTTAGAAACAAGCACTCTGATCTATTCAAAGCAGAGGTGGGATTGGAGCTATGTTGGCAGTCTGCAGGATTCCTGAAATTTTAGAGAAGATTGAAACAGTAACACTGAGTTCCTCTGGAGCTCAAACTGATCAAAAATCCTGAAATGCCACCTCCTTTTCTCTTTCCCRTTCTAGTGCACTATTTGCATAACTTTTAAGTATGTGAAATTTTAGGGAAATGAAATCATTTCTTGTTCAGACTGTGAGGTTTTTTTTCCTGCAAAGCAGATTTTTTTAACAGAAGCCAGCACACTTTCCTGTGTAGAAAGTTCAGCCTCTTCTTTGTTTTAGAATTTATGCAGATAACTAAAACAAACATTATATTTGAAAGGTATCTTCAAATACTTTAGACCAGGGCAGAGCCCTGGCAAGATGACTTGCCAGAACTGCACAGCAGAAATCCAAACGTGCAGCACTGTCCTGCTCGCCAGGCCAAAACAGGCCACACAGAATGGGTGGTAGGTGTTGCTTTTCCCCAAGCTTTTCTCACCACACTAAACGAGTGGTACTGCTTTTCCCCAAGCTTTTCTCAATGCTCTGTGGACATTTAAGGAGTTTCCCAAGGGCTGCTCAGATCATCACCCCTTTGCAGGGTGCTCTCCATGCCCTCACAGCTGCTGTTCAGCCCAGAGTGGCTGTGACTGAAGCAACTGCAGTTAATCAGAGCCTGGCCATCAGCGGGCAACCAACCGGTCTCTCTCATCCCCTTGGAGATGCATCTGTGTCCTCAGAGCCGGTGGTGTCTTGTCCTTGCTTTGTCTCCCAGAAAGCTTCATCAGCCCCTGTGGCAGGGAGGTGGGAGGGAAGGAGAACACCTCTCTAGCATTAGCTGCAGCAGAGATGCCAGCAAGGCTTCTGAGAACTGGGAAGCCTTGTAGAACGTGAAAGGTGTTAGCTGTGATCCATGCACTGCACAAATCTCCCATTAGCTGATCTGTCGACATCAAACTGGCTAGCTCCAGGTCAGCAGTCACCAAGGAGGATAACRGAAATTCTTTCTTTCTCGTCATGCTGCAGCGCAGGGGTAAAGTCCCAGAAAAGATGCAGCTGCTCCTAATATTGCTGCGTAATCCTTTTTGGATTGAATTTGGAAAGAAGATGACACTTCTTTCCGGAGCTCAGAAAGGGCACTGCGGTAAGTAAAGATATTCCACCTCATTCCTTAAGCAACTGTTGGGTCTTACTGTCCTTTCCGCAGCCACAGCAGCAGACAAGTAGGCGAAGCTACAGCTGCTGTCGCTCCAAAAGTGCAGCTGAAGGTGCCGCTGGCAGCTCTTCACGGGCCCCTGGGTGGCTGCYGCGAGGGGTGTGCGGGGGCCGTGTGGACGTGGTGAGATGGGAGCTGTGCGGGAGGGCGGCGGGCCGGCAGCGCGTGAGGCGGCCACTGTCCTTGGCGCGGGGCTGCGGCGCCCGCCTGGCCCTGCCAAGCGCTGCCACGGGAGGAAATCCCCCAAGTGGAACACAAAGACRGCAAGTCATTTCCTCCAGGGTGAACAGAAAGACATCTGTGTTGATCCAGCCACTGCACGCTGCTCGCAACAAAACAATGTGGTTCCAAGCACAGGCCCCACATTCTCTTTCTGCYAGGCCAGTACTTTAAAATATCCGAGATATACTTTAACTGATTTTTACAAGCTCTTTTTTTTTCTTTGAAGGGATTTTGTAGGCTGACAGTTTCTGCAGGTGACGTTGCGCTAAGGTAAGGATGCCTGGAAGAGGGGCTGGGTGYTGCCTCCCTGTAGACCTCGAAGCTTGAGTTGAACACCAGCTTTTTCGGTTACGTCTTCCCTAAGCGGGTACCTGGGCTCTGGGGTAGCTGCACGTTTAGCTACCAGGTAAAGAACTGCAGCCCCTGYGGATTTGCCCAGCACAGACAGGGCATAGGACCCACTCGGGATGGAGAGGAGATGTCCTGTGTCCCTGGTACTGCTCTTGCTTGGCTGGGCATTAGCAGCACCTGGGCCAAAGTGCTTCTTGAGTGCGCTTTAACACYGGCTGTGCACGCACAGCTGCAGGCAGTCTGCATCCCGCTTCAAGCATKGGCACTTGCAAACCCCACTTTATTATTGTTAATTATTATTGTTATTATTATCTGTGCTATGTGGAAGCAGCAGTGCAACAGGGCTCCTGCATGTGGGCCACCTGCTGCATTTGCATCTCTCGCTGCCTCGCACTCGCGCGGGCCACGCGGGTGCGCAGCGCTCCGCGGAGCAGCGCGGGGACGGGGGAAGGGGGGTGTCCGGACCGCCCCCGCGCCCCGCCGCTTCCTCCTCCTCCTCCTCCTCCTCCTCGCAGGGAGTCGCTGTGTGCGACCGCGGGCGCCTTCCCGCCTGGGCGAGCGCGGCGCCTCCCGCCTTGCGGGGCGCTCCCCGACTGCAGGTAACGGTGCCGCCGGAACCCCGCGGGGTATATGTATGTATAGGTATGTAGGCATGTGTATGGGGGGGGCGGGGTGCCCTTTTCACACCAGGACACAGCCCTCGGGAGCTCTCAGACCCGCTTTGAAGCTGGTGCTTGCTTTGCTTCTCTTGTACGTGTCTGTGTAACTTTGTGCCGTGGCTCTATCCTCGCTTCCGTGCGGCTGAGAGGGGCTGATCCGCCGGGTCTAGAGGCGCCCGACACTCATAATGCAGTGCTTGCAGCAGCTCCCTGTGCTCCTCGGCTTGCGCGGGGGCTGTGGTGAACGCCCTGAGGTTAGGGCACAAATTCACCGTACTTGCAAGCAGCATGAGAGCTGATAGGTTTGTGRTTTTTCTCCAAGTCCCTTCACTCCTCTGCTGCGTTGGAACCGAGTGGAACTCGCTCTCTGAAACCTAAATTGAGCTTTTAGAGTGGAAATGGCTGTGGTTTTTCTGCTTGGAAAGATAAAGGTGTACTTTACTTTGAGAAAACAGCTTAAAAGATGTCCCCTAATAGAAATGAAGTAGCAAATTTGCTTTGGGTGTACTTGCTTTTTGACCAGGTGTTTTTAGTTAAGGGTAAAGTCACAGGTACTTTGTGTGTGTTACTGCAGCCRCAGCCAGGCTGCAGGGTCAAGCGCAGCAGGTTATCTTCTCTCAGATCTTACCATTGAGGAGAAGGTGACTTGTTAGTTAGTTAMTTATGAACAGACTCCCAGCTGTGTCCAAGTGGGTGCTCAGAGTGATTTTGAGCTCTCTCTCTTCGTCCGCAGCCCAGCTGTGCTGCTTGCCTTGTGCCTTCCTTTGGTGTAAAGGGGCCCGTCCCCCTTTCCCGGGCAGGAGTGCTGGTGCTGCTTTCCTTGYGTGGCATCTGCTCCCTGCCTTTTCCCCACAAAGACGCCTGTTCTTGCCCCGTTTTCCCTATAGGCTTTTGCATTTCAGGTGCCACATTTCCYATTGAGCTGAGGAGTCTGCTGGAAGGTGCGGAGAGGACCTCATAGCAGCAAGGGGCTGAGTGGGTGGGTGAGCACCCCCTGTGCGAGGTGCAAGAGGCCATGGAGGGGACTGGCCTGCGGAGCAGAAGTTGCAGCCATCTCCTGAGGCAGCATCCAAGTGTTGGGGAATAGTGAGTAGCTGCTCCAGGAGTAGCAGTAGTGAGTACYCAGCTCCAGGCTTCATCACTCACTGCTTCTAGTCTTCTGGTGTCGCAGTCTGTGGGGGGACTGAAGCAGGAGAGGCCGTTTACTAGCAGACTCCTCTATGGTAATCTTTCTCTTCTTGGAAAATAAAACCCGAAAAAGCATGATTTACTTGAAATTAGGGCTTATGGTGAAACTGCTATGTTGGTCTCTGCATTTATCCTTGTAGGAAGAAATGTTTTAAATGCTCTGCTAACTCTTAAAAGGAATGGTATGAATGCCTTGAACCAGGTGGTTTCTGTGTGAGTTTGCCTGCTGAAGTTGCTCAAAACAGACCAATGCAGTTAGGGTTGGCACTTGGTTATTGCTGGCTTTTTTTCTTTTCCCCTCTCCACACAGCTGTAGAAACCAAGGATGAAGATTTGGATTTCTCATAGTTAAATATAATATTTCTTAAAATGTCTCTAGTTCTCATATGCCAGAGATGATTTTCATAAAGTGACTCTGGTTCTCGTATGCCAGAGATGATTTTTATTAGATCTTCAAGGTGCATCCCTTGTTTTGGAAGTTAACGTAAATTTAATGCTTTAAACGTACCACTGTCAGATAGTGAAAACTATGTCCTTATTTCTGTTAGACTTTAATTCTTAGCTGTTTCTTCAGTATTGTGAATTTGTGTATCCAGAATCCTGGCTGACTGCCTATAGTGGTTAAAAATTGAGATAAAGAAAATAGAGCTGATAAAACAATGTACAGCTGATACTGTTTTATCTCTCCCTCAAAGACATTGTATTCAGAAATGCCATGATACTATGGTATCCTGTAATTCATGATAAAATAACTGGGAGGTGGCTGGCTTTACAGAATTGCCTGGCAGCATCATGAAAAACTGCGTCGTCCCCTCCATGTTGGTGAAACCTCTTTTAGATTAGTTCTCTGTATATTGTGCTAAGTTTTAAACTGAGTACACAAGATAAGGTGCAGAAAGGTCTAATTGTCATATAAATGTTTGTATCTCCAATATGTAAAACATTTTCTGCTTGTTGGATAAGGGAAGTCTGTGATTATTGTTGTCTGCACAAAGATTGTGGAAAAAATGTCTTTAACCTCCCTTAACCGTTGATCTCTAGCTAATGCTCTTCTGGTTTTGACTTATTAGGTAACCTATTGCCTTCTCATTGCTGAAGCTGGAACTGTGCTTGTAAAAACACAAGTTTGTGTCTGTTAAGTTTGAATGAATTGCAACAATCTACAATGGCTCTCCTGCAGAAATAGGGTAGGGAAATAGCGATATTAAAATCAAACAAGGTGGAGAGCAATAACCTGACAAAGGAAAGTAGAGGTTGGTGCAGTAAGGCTGAAGGACATCAATGATGTGGCTTAAATTTGTGCTACGGATATTTTTATTATACTGATGCATGTATTTGTAGTCAAGATGCTAGTAATTCTGCTCCAAGTGACAGTAGCGGTCAGTTATTGTATCCTGCAGGTCCTGGAGCAGTAGTGTTTCTTTAAATGTCCTGCACATCCCCCTAACTCCCTATGCACAGGGGACAGGGCTGCTGTTTTGCTCGCTGTGGTGTGMCAGAGATGCCCAGGGCGAAGGGATCAGCCTGTCCTGCCTTAACTCTCACAGCTCGTGTGTGACACTGGTTTAAGCCTTGGTTCTATCACTGATACAGCTCAGCATGAGCCCTCAGCAACTAGGGAAATTGCACCTGCTTTCAGCAAGTGCTCAGTCTCTAGAAATGTGTTTTCGCTACTGAACAAGTGAGTGTGCCCCTCTATTCTCTAAAGTATATTTTATGAAGGAAGTGTATTTTATGAAGGAAGGCTCCCATGATGTGCATGGGGAGGGAAGCTGGCGCGGGCGGGAGGCAAGTGCCCTTTCTGTCCTGCCTGGTGGAGCAGGAACTGAGTTTGCGTGACGGGAGAGTGACTGCTGCCCCGTGGCGATTACAGCCCTGGCAAGTCTCAGTCATCCTGTGCCTCAGGCTCAGCCGCCTGGGCGGTGATTCAGAGTCAGGGTAGAGAAGCAGGAGAAATCCCATGTGAGGCACAGCTTGGGCACAAGTGGACTCTTACACGTGGGGGGAAGAGGGCTGTCATCGGAGATGCTCTGGAGGGAGGGGGAAAGAGAGGTCAGCTTCTTGCAGATGGGGCTGTGCTCTGCTGCTGCTCTGAGAAATATCTCTGAGTAAGATATGTGTCCAGTGTCCTGGGAATAGGTCTCTGTCTTGTGGACAGGATTTATCTTCCTTACAAGAATGACATTGCCTAGCAGAAGTGTTTTATTTCAACAATATGCAGCATATAGGAGAAAAAAAGTGTCACTCGGAAGGCTCCTGTGTGGATGAGTGCCGCGCTTTTGGGAAGTCTGGTGAAGCCCATGTCTACTTCAGCTTGTCCAGCCTCAGTGACTGTGGACGGGAGAGCTGGGACTTGGAGTGCCCCGTAGAGACAAGTTGCTGTGAGAGCTGGGCCTGGCTGGTGGCCACGGTCCCCAAGCTGCTCCCTGTCTGGTGAGGGCCACCGCGGGTGGCAGCTCTTGGTGGCGGCAGGGAGGAAGCACTGTTTGAGGCCCCAGTCACAGACTCTTTTCTTTGGAACCAGTTACACTTCAAGAAGATGATTTCCTCCCCTGCCCCCAACCTTTCTGCCAGGTAATCACATACYGACAGCCTGAAATTGCAGATCAATCCTTCACAGTCCTACAGTGGGAGAGTGAAAGAGAGGCTCTGTCCCAATCAGRTTGTATGACCTGATGCAGGAGACATGCTCTTAACATATAGAATTGATTTGAATGGACTTCTCTTTCTGTCACTTACAGACACTTTAAAGCAGTAATCTAAAATAAACTTGTGGTATCTTTTGGAAATCAAATTGCTATCTAGACATACTTGGCAAAGATCAATAAAAGATTGTTTTCAAAACTGAAAAATTTAGCCTCCCAGTGTTAAGAGTTTATAATTCCAAAATTGTCTGTGCAACTTCAACTTGCTTATACATAAATTATTACAAAAATACTGCTTAGTTATGTCCTCATATGCTATTTTCCTTTCCCATCAAACCTCTGTTYCGTTCAGAGCACTGCTCTCCTGGACCTTGTCAGCTTGTTCCCCACCAGGGCCATGTGTGTGAGCCACCAGTGAGCACCAGTTTGTTCTCAGCTCCAGAACCTGGCCCTAGCCTTGCATTTGCTGTAACCTCTTGTTCATCTTTGCTCGTGCTTGAGAGGGGCAGGTGCAGCTCCATGGTGGAGGTGGCATTTTGATGTTTACTGTGTGTCAAATTCACTGCAAGGTGTGAAGGTCTATTCTATCCAAAATGAATCTTCATAGATATAGTGGAATATTGTGTAGTGTAAGAGCAGAATATCCAAGAGGCCTGTGGCTCTGGATCAGGAGTCATGCTGTCTTGCCTTCAGAGCACTTCTCTCTTGCCATCAAAGTTCCCTCTGAAAGTGTGAAGGCGGTTGCAGCTGCCTGATTGCAAAATTAAGTACCAGGCAAGCAGCAAATTTCCTTCAGTTCAGTTACTTCTCTGGATCACTTGAACCGAAACTAACTCTGAAGGAGACTATCCCCATGAAAAATCTTCTGGTGATGTCCTTGCACTTTACCATATATTAAACCAAGTGAGACACTGCAGAGCTTTGCTGAAGGTTTTGTGTTGCGTCTGAAAGAAGTTAAGCTAGATACAGKCCTATAAGATGCTGAATGTCTTGTGGGACTTGATGAGCTCGCTCATTCCCTATCCAGCTCCCAACAACTGAAGTGCCCCGGTCCCTGAGAAGAGAGATTAAGGGGGGTGTCAGTAACGAGCTGCTGTACTAGGGACACTTGTGTTGCAGGAGTGAGAATTTGTGCACAAAGGGAAATCACAAGAAAACAACAATACCTCAGTTGTGCTTATTTTCCCACTAAGAGAAAGTCTCTCCCTGAATTAGTGTTAATTCTTGAACCTGTGAAACTGAAGTCCTTTGGTGTTCATTGTCGCTTATGCTGCATCACATGTGAAGAAGTTCTTCAAGGTTGCAGCCTGGATTTACAGAYCTGAAACTGGATGTAATTTATGGATAAATGGCTGAAATGCAAGTAGAAGTTTAACAATTCAACAGGACTCTACAGATAATTTTAGGATAGACCTCTCTGGGATCTATCTCAATAAAATAAAACTTGCTCTTCCAAGTATATGCAGAAAGAGTGGATTTTGCTTTTTGGTTTCTAATCCTTATCATAACATGCATATAGCTCAATTACAGTGTAAATCATAAACTGAAAGGCTTAGCTAACCACTTAAGAGTAATGAGACTTAATCTAAGTATGATTCTTAAAGTCCTTAATGTAGCGTGTTAAGGTAAGCATATGCAAAGCACAACATGAAACTCAGCCTAGCAGCAATACTTTACAGTCTTGAGTGTAGTCAACTTGTGCCAGTTCTGTGGGCCTTGATGTCCCATTTTGGGCAAGAGAGACTATAGCGTAAGGGAAAGGGAATTTTGAGTTTCATTTGTGTGACATTTTCCTTGTGTTTCTTCCAACATAACAGAGCGAGAGAGGCTGCTTACCTTCCTAGCATTGCTTTTCTGGCTGATTTAGTAAAAATTAGAGTTTGAGAATCCATGAGTTGAACAGTAGTGCAAGAAACCAGCTGACCTGTCATTCATTTAATGTCCAAATCTTTTGTACTTGCTTTGTATAGCAGAGAAGACCTATCCTGATGAAAATGATGCAGGGGAAACTTGACAAACAGGAACTTGCAGTATTTCCTGTCCCCCCACTTGTTTGGTTTTTATCTCGCACACAGAAAGCAGTTTTGCTCTATAACTTAAGACATACCATCTCTGTATGAGAGGAGGCTTGGGGYTTAGTCAGCTACTCAATACATACAAAAAGCAGCAGTTCATGTTACGTTACATTACTACTCCAGGAATTTTAAGGGAAGTGGACCCACTAACCAAAGCAGACTCTGACACGTGAGTTCGGGCTAGTAGCCCTTCCGCTAAGTCCACAGTTTTGTCTTCATTTGACTTTTCTCTGTTTAAGAGATTCTTGCCATTATAGCTTCCGCATAGTCTGGTGGAAACTTGTTTCTGTCTCTAAAACACTCTTCCTAAGTGAATGTYCATTTTTCTATATTAATAATCCTATTAATGTATTTAAGCATAGTATAATATTTCTGGTATGATGTTTCAATGGTGCAGTCATTATAGTGAAATATGTAATCTGGCAGTATCTATTTCTAGTATCTTAACATTTAGGAGACCATTACCTCAGTTATGTCCTTTTCATGCTGAATTTTGTTAAAAATATACAAATGTTATGTAGACTTTGTGTATACTGCAGTGGAATGTGCAAGGGTGTGTAGGAGCCATGCTTAATTGCTTGTTGTTAAACCTTTATGCATCTTGTATTAGATAAGTAACCTATACAGTGAAATGCCAGTATATCCCAGTATAATAGTTTGCTGTTAAGATGTGCTCCATAGAATATTTCAAAAACAAATAAAAAGAAGATACTTTAAGTTTCTTCCCTCTTTAGAGAGAAGTTGGTGGGTTTTATGATTACAGCAGGGCTGTTATGGCTATTGTAACTGAGGAGATATGAATTTGTCTCATGCTTAATCTATGTAAATGAATTAGGTATAAAGAAGATGGTAACTAGGCACATGGACTGTAAWTTCTGGTCTTCATCAACTCGGGAAAAACGAACACTATGACCTGGAGCTGCTGCAGTGCTGCCTTTTGTGGTTCAGGTAAATTTGCTTTAATGGAAGGAGAGCAATACAGTAATCATTGCCTCCCTGTAACTCAATGCTTATCTGGAGGTGGATTTCTTTTCTACAAGCCACAAACCTGAGTGAGCCATATGCTCACTCATATGGCATGAGCCATATGCTTATTTATGTGATCAGTGTAGCCCTTTAGCTGGTAAATAGTAAATTTGTTACTGATGATTCCATTTTCCTGTAAGTTCCAGTGGTTCTTGTGCATTGAGACTAAAGATAGCTGTATAGCTGATATTCTGTAGATGCAACTTAAAAGACAGCCGAGTGTTGTAGCATGTGCTTGTTGAATTGGGTAAAAAGCAAATTTTTATCCAATTTAGGAAATACCCTTTCTATATAACTGTAAAGGGAGGGGAGATTATCTTGCTTAATTAGCATTGCAGAAATAAAAGGCTTTACTACCAGACTATGAGACAGTCTCATCTAGCTGAAGAAAGCCAGATGAGTCAATGATTTCTGTTGCAGAAATGATGATTTCTATTACAGAAATAATTTTAAGACATACAGATAAAGAGTTATAGCCTAATGTGCATTTGAGAGTGATACTTCTTTTGAGCAGTAAAAAATTACGCTTGCATTTTAAATGAAAGAAATATAAAGGAAAAGGAGAGTAATAGTTTGCTTTTGTGACAGTGAAGTAGCAAGCATTAGYCAATGTTTGCTGAGTGCCCTAAAACCAAATGCTGTTTTGATTCAAGGAAAAAAAAAATCTTTAATTTTATTTGGAGCACGAGTTTCTCAAACACAGTCCATACAAATTGAACTGCTGGCAGGCCATGGTATAAAGATAAATTGTTGTGGTTTCAATACAGCCAGATCTGGGTCTTGCATAGTATCCATGGACTCCACACTCTGAGCTTCTATCACTAACRTCAGGCCTTGAAGGTGGATTTCAAACCCTCTGCACCCATATCACTGAGTTTCCTATGGGCATTCGAGGAGATCGTAGGTGTTTCAGACCAAACATACTTCTCTGTAKGTAGAAATGAGATCATTTGAGGGTAGCTTGGGAAAAAGTGGTAGAGAAGCAATAATGATTGATGCCCACTTCCACTTCRTGCGGGGCATACACGCAGAGCACTTCTGTGTACTCCTCATGAGACACTGAAAATGGAGTTTCTAAAGCTTTTTTTCAGGCTTGGAGCCAGTCCAGGTCAAGGCAATTACTGGAAATTGTACATCAGCATGAGTGACTCAGAGATGTTCATCCTTAGGCTTGTCTGCATTTCTGAAGGCAGCGCAGATCAGAGAAGCCAGCAACAACCTTGCTAAGATCAAAAGCAGGTGCAGCATTATCTGCCCCTGAACAGATAACCGCAGAGAAATGGGGTATGTTTTCTTAAGATTCTGATTTAATTTTCTGGGTAGCTTTTCAGATGATTGGGAATGGGAATCCTGAAGATGGAGTGGTTTTTTTTTTTAAAAAACTGTTGAAAACTTATTGCAGATTAGTTTTGACTCTCCTTTGGTTTTTGGACCAAAGGAGAAATACAGCCAGAAATTAGTGTCTCTCCACACTGCTCCGTAGTGAGATGGTGCAGTCTAATGGTGCAAAATGAGACTGCAATTCCATTAAAAATCAGTGCAGATTCCGATTCACTCTCCTACTACCAGATGCTCAGACTTTTCCTGGCAAAACAGAAAGAACTGTCTGCGTTGTCTGAAAACAAATTGTTGTTTATGGAGAAAAAACTCATCAYGGTGTCTGGATGGAGGAACTGCTTACCCTGCAGCAAAGCAAATTGCAAATATCACAGTATATTAGGCCATGCTAAATGAGTATCTCAGTAAAAACAGACAGCTATTTGTGGTCTGCCATGTGATCACCTGATGTTCTGTAATATTTGGARAACAAATACAGATTTTGAAGGAAWTGAATTAAAATGAYTCTAACTGTGCTTTAAAAAGATGAWGACAGCCTCTGGCATGTTGAAGTTCCTCTAATCTCCCCTTAGATTTGACTTGCTTTCCTTAGATTTGCAGTTTTATGACAGTATCAATTAACCTGCTCCTTAAAGGTGAGCTTTGGGATTCCCAGCTATGATTAGGTTTGACGGTTCGACTTCTGATTTATTAGAATTTTCTTTCTCATCTTTGCCCCTTMCTTTAGGGAGCTGTTTGGTGATGGTTCTGCCTCCCTTCTTATTGCAGGAGACTTGAGGAGGCAGACGGAGGCTGTGGTTGTGCTTGGCGGGATGCATGGCCAGAGCTCAGAGCCTGTATCTGTGCAGAAGTAAAGCTAATACAGTGCCTCCAAATCAATGCCMRACTGGTTTCATTTGTTTTTCCCCTYCAGCCTGGCATGAAAATATTTGTCAGAAGGAAAGGACTCTCCCTCACTTTGAAGGTATACTTTTTTTAGAAAAAGTGCAAAAAAGGACTGATGCTCTGCAGACCCAACCTTTTCCTTCTCATCATGGTTTCTCTTCCCTCCGGTGTCAGCTGTGGGCCAGTTACCCTTGGTGAACTCATGTTCATTGCTTGACTCCTTTGCCCTGCACATGCAGAGAGGCAGATCTTTTTGGTGGCTGCCTCACGTATCTCTCTSCAGTGGAGCTGCTAACCCCATCCTGAAGTCCTGGCGATGGCACCACAGCTGCTGAGAACTGCTGCATGTCAGCTAATTTAATTTTACCATTTGTGCTGCATTTCATACATGGTGTTTAGAAATAGACCTGAGGAATGAAGCACATGCCTGGGAAAAATCTACTGCATCTGTAAGGGTTGAATATCAAGTGTGTAAATGTAGGAGTCAGGCTTGGATTTGGTCCTGATCTGAACAGACTGGATTAGGCATTGTGGAAAAGGCAATGTGTGCCGCACTAAGCAGTTGTGTGTTTGGCTAGAGCATCCTCAGTCCCCCATTTCAATTCATTACTGTGATAGCACTGCTTCCCTCAGTCAAAATTGGAAATTTTGGTTTTGATTTTCGCTGCCTCCTCCAATTTATCTTTCTTTGCCTGGATCAAATGTGTAATAATCAAAAATTTCTAATGTGTTTTTGCTGGTTGTTGCAGGACCTTTTGTCACAAGACCTGGTGGAAGATAAGGTTACGCTTGCTTTCTGCTTGTGCTCCAAAGCAACACGAAAGGCTGTGATCTGAAAGCCACCTGAGTGCAGTAACTGTGTCCAAGCCTAGCTTAGCAAACGCTGGTGCCTGGCAGGGGCTCCTGGCTCGTGTCAGGCTGCAGGGACCCCTGCTCAGCCCAAGACCGTGAGGATTYCCCAGCGAAGTTGGTGCCAGTTGTGGTTATAGCGCGTTCCCTCAAATGCTTGGCATGATCTGTAACAAAAGTAAACTGGTTATTTTGGAAGTTGGAAGGAAGCTTAACAATAGTAGCTAGTGTTGTTAGCTAATAATAGCATTATTATGGCAATAGCAGCAACCATTAGCTTCTGTATTCAGGTTGAGCTGACACTTGCACAGACCAGGTAAGTGGTGCCAGARTTATCCAGTTTTCCCTAACATGAAAAAAGCTGGAATGGCCGAATATTTGAGACTAGCACTGTTRAAGACTTGCTAGATATGGCTTTGCCTGTGCCTTTACCTTTTCTATGAATATGACTTAAAACTACCCTGTGTATCTCTGTACATTTGTAGGTGTGTGAGTGCATGCACACACATATACACTCATTTCCCYCATACTACCTGGTCACATAAAGCCACCATCTTTCCTGTCATATTATTAATTGGCGTGATGAGAGGGGCTAGCTGAACTGATTATTTAAACTTTTATCACCTGTATAGCTGGTGGCAATTTTTGCTTCACCCAGCATTGAAAGAGTGGCAAAAACACAGGCTTGCAGAGGTTACAGCCTTTTCCAAGGCTGTAAGAGCAATTTCATATTTGAAAATACCTGGTTCTCGTAGGTGGTGAGTTGTGCTCATCTTTAGGTCAGAAGTGAGACAGGCTTTGTGTCTCGGCTTTGATTAAATCACAGGGCAAACTCATTACCTTTTGATTGAGACAAATMTGGTAAGTTGGGTATGGGCTGTAATGTCAAAGTTGAATACATGTTCTATATTTGATACTATTTTTTGAAGCAGTGACCCATTCAGAGTCTTTTTTTATTTAAAAAGAACAGATGACTGAGCATGCAAAAGGCCAGTAGGCTGAAAAAAAACTTTGTTTTCTGCTACTTAGATGTTTTGGAAGCCTTTTTTTCCCACTCTGCTTTTCCTGCATCCCAACCTGCTAAGTTTCAGCTCTATTTTCTTTCAGGAAAACAAACAAACAAAAACCAAAACCCACCAACCAAAAAAACTTCAGYTGAAAGCTGCTCACGTGCCTGTGCAGATCTTACAAGGTCGTGTGCTTATCTGGGGGGATCTCAACTCAGAGTTGTCACTGAATTGTCCCTTCGTCTGTTTACTTTTAAATATAGTGTATGCAAATACTTACAACTCTGCCATGTGATGATACAATTAAATTAGCCAATTAATACTTCAGTGTACGGAGATTAAGGCTCTCCAAAATTTTGGGTATAACTTTGAAATTTGTTTGGAAATTAGCTCCCAAAAATTGTATTTCAGAAAGTGTGGCTATAGATTGTTTTGTTTTTTAAGTCTACACATAGAAATGCTTTCTGAGAGTTTGCTGTTGAGAAAGGAGGAAAAAGGGGAATCCTAAATTGCAAATATGTTTGACTTCCTGGCATACGATGTAAAGCAGATAGCATTGCAAAAGTTTACTCCAAATTTTTTTTATCAAGTTGTGTGATGTGATGCTAAAGTATACTCTTCAGTATTTCTATCTACATGAACTCTACCATTTCATCAGTTTAATAATAGCTTTTTTTTTTGAGCTTGAATCTATAACAAGTCTTTCCTACCACTTGAAACACAAAGCAGATTCTGCAATCGCTGCTTATGTTGAATTCATGAGTTCATACTCATTATGTTGAATGAGTAATTATTCAAATAGGTCTGTGCTGGATATTCCTGTAAATAACTGTTTGTGTTTGGGCGACTTAGGCTGTAGTTTCATGGTAAAGCAATTCCGGCTTCAGCAGGAGAGGGGAGAAAAACACACATGCACAGGGCAAGGAGTTCTGCTTTTCTTCTTCCTTCTGCCCTCGTTCTGCTTTTCACCCAGAACTGCAGTCTTCATGCTGCCTATTTAACCACTGTGGCAATTTGCAGGGACACGTTATCAACTTGGTCAGTCAATCCATGAGAAGTGATTAAAACAGATTTTCMAAAAAAGAATTATTCTGGAAAAATTGCAGATTGGAATCAGAATTACAAGTTACCACTTCTATGTGCTCAAAASTGGGAATTTCTTTTTAAGTGAAGTACTAAATAGTACATTTTAATTGATGTGTCAGAAAGTAAGATATCTTTTTTCTATATTAAATTGATGGTGTGGGAATTACTACCAGGTCGCATTGATTGAGACCCACATCTGAAGAGTAACAGTTGTGCAGATCATGTGGAAGAAGCCAGAGATCCAGGTCAGAAGCAGAAGGTGCCTGTCGCAGAGGTGACACYGATCGCTGCCTGGTGGGCGTCCCGTGGCCTTAGCAGTACGTAGGGCTTGGCATGGGAGCATCCGAGACTCTGGGCAAACATTGCCATTAAGGAGGGACTGAAGCTTGGAAAACAGAGCAGCAACTTGTTTTTTTCTGGTTTGTTAGTCATTGTGGTATTATGAATCCTAAAAATACATATTTTCTGTTGTCCCTTGTGTGACTCTTGTGATGTTTTCAGAAAACCTCTGTTTTTCTGAATGAATTATTTGCATGATGCAAAGAATTGTGCCAGAGTGACAGTGAAATATTGCATTTAGACCAGAGAAGCAGTAGCCATATTGGAAAAGACTTTCATCTATTTATTAAATTGTTTGAATGTTATATGTGCTCACCAACAAGCTAATGAGTCATTATTTTAATAAGCAAACATAATTCAAGGCTTGCGAGTGGGAACCAGGAGATATACAGGTAGTGTTGCAATTGCTGAAGTTACTTAATGATGATTAATTTAATAAATTAACCYTATTTAAGTCAGTTTCCTTGGTGAGGAATAGGAAGATTGATATGTTATTTTTTATAAGGATCTTTGGGAGTTRCAAGTAAAAACTTAGTTTGTACATCTTGCCAATATTGACTAAACAAATCTAAGAACTATCTTGGCACTATTTTGTTTTGAAGAAAATATGTTGTGATCTTTGYGGCTGTGCTGTTGAATATTTGTGTAACATGAAGGCTGATCTGTGCATGTCGATGCAGACTTTTGTCACTTCAGGTAACCTTTGGCTTCTTTCTTGTCTTTTGTCTTATTTGGCTGTTTTCTTACAAGATGAATATTTCGGTCACAGTTATGAATCTTTAGCATCTCAACAAATAAGACCATGTATCTCAGCATGGACCTACAATTCCCAGGGAAACAGGGCAATGACTGAGGTATTGTGAAAAGTTTAGGGTGGCTCCGTGGAACTCCCATAGCTGTTTAGCACGGGATGAGTAATCCGTCGTATAAAAGGCTTTGTGTGCGCTCAAGAGTGGCTTGGGAATAATGTGATATTTAGGAAGTATCTCAGAAGTGCTAGAAACAGTACTGAATAAAAAGAATTAGTACATAGGTTCTCAAAGAGGCAAGTTTGATTGCTAGTAGTTCTTCCCAAGGAACTGTAGGMGGTTTGGAAAGGAAACTTTCTGAGTAATAGCTGAGGGTTCAGTTTTCCCGACTTCTCTTTATGGAAATAGAAAGGTGATTTGTCCTGTCTTAAGCTGGTCTGAAAATTAATACTGACTTTTAATTCTTTGTAATGTTATCCAATTACCTGTAAGATTGCCAGTTCATTTTTAGGATAATAAAACTGAATTTGATAGTGCAAGTAATTAATGAATGCACTCRGAATAATTATTAATTAAGAAAGAGCTGTCGTCTTCCCTGGAGTGCAGTGTGATAAATCACCATCAAAATACGTGTGTGTGTGTCTGTATATATGTATGTGCATTAGGTATAAGTGGGGGATGAAAAAAAGATTGTTCATAATAATCATAATTTCCAATTTCATTATAATCTTTTACATATGACTTCTAAATTTTTTTTTTGTACTTGGAATGTACTGTACATTCCAAGTAATGCACAGATCAGTTGTTTAGCATGCACACTGATGTAGCTACCTTGAAAAGACGGGATGTTTCTAGGAGTGAGCACACAAATCCAGCTGTGTGAAATGGCAGGAATATGGGATGTGAGAGATTAATTGGTTCCAGCAGTGACTGAAACTCAGGGGCAGGTTTAGACTGGAAGATGAGGGGTGTCATTTCTGTCCCAAGAAATAATTRAAGTGGTTGGGCCTAAAGCAAAAGGGCAGGAATGAAAACACCAATTGTGTCTGTATTTGGCTTTATTTAAACCCTACTTTTGTAAGGTAATGTTGTGTGGAGGCCTGGGGCTTTTAAACCTTTTCTGTATGGCAGTGTCCAATGTCTTGTTTGGTCCATGTTGTTTTGTCCGAGCTGTGTTGATCAGAGACAGGTGTACGTGCATTTCCCAAGAGAATTTTGAAATCACTCCAAGCAGTAAGTAGGAGCATAAGTCAAACCATCAATCAGCAGCATAAATCCCTTGTGAGAACTGAAAAAGTGACTTTTTGTAGRTCAGAGGGAAGTGACAGAGCCCTGCGCTTGGCACTGTGCCCTCCTTGGCGCAGCCGGGGGGATCCCACGGAGCCGCGCGCTGTGCGGGAGCTATCTCGGTACGCGCCCCTATCCCGGCGCGTCCCGCRCAGAGCTGGGGGAGGCAGAGGTGGCCAGGAGCAGCTTTGTGTTCTCCGCAGCTTCCGGGCACCTCTGCTTGCTGCKTCTGTGCAGCTGCCCCGCTGATGGTGTTGCCCGGTGCCACGTTGGTTTGGGTTGGATCCGATCAGATGCAGGCCGCAGAAATGCCTGCAGCASCACGACACGGGTGCTGCCGAACATGAGGAATGAGCAGTGAGGGAGGGGAGTGGCAGGGCTGAACCTGGCGGCATTGCTTTAAATAAATAAATAAAATTGTGTGCTGTTTTCTGGCTTGCAAAGCTCTGGAGCCCAGCTTGCAAACAGAGTGGCTGTGGGTGCATTTGTTTTGGTGCACCATGAGTCTGTCCTATGGGTATCAGTTCTTGTTCCAAGGCTTAAAGCTTGCTGCCCAGTGAGACCTGTCAAAAGTAGTTCAGCTTTCTGGTAGTCAATATTGAAACTTTTTTTTTGTAGTGGAGGGTGAGGGAAGGGAAGGCTTCTTTTTGGGGGAAGAAGAAAAGAAAAAGTTTATTCTTATTTTTCAAACATGCTCCTAAATTGCCTTTTGCTTCTGAAAATTAGTGTAGTTGGGTGAATTTTCAAATTGGCTTCTGATCCCTGTTCAGTTCTGTATATTCGGATTTGCAAGTAGCACATACGTACAGCTCTTCGCAATAGAATATCATGAGGGAAAAAGATTTTGAAGCATTGCCTCATATCTCTCTTCTCCATGTCCCACAGAGTTATACTTAAGTATCATATTGAGGTTTCCCTGTTAATCTGGGGCTACATATGCAAGCCATGCTCTGCCTGCTCCCACCAGCTGGCATGTGAAATCTGGAAATGAGATACAAATTATGGCATCGAACCATCAGTACATGACAAGGGATAGAGTTTCACCCAGGACTTGCATGACTTGGCAATGTCAAATTTCAGAATAAATCTGTTTTACAAAATGCTGTGTTACAGTAGGTGCTGCAGGGGGAATCTGCTCGCCCTCGTAGTGAGGAATAGTTGCTCAGTGCTCTGTGCAGGCTGCTCCTCCGCGGAGCCTGTGACACGGCTGCAACGCCCTCTCATCAGGTAGAGCCTCGGGCTTCCAGGGAATGTGTCAGCGCAGCCCTCGGATGAGCAATGCCAGAGCTTTCTTCTCTAGTGCTTAGCTCTCCTAAACTTCCAAGTGCTTAAGATGAGCTCCAGCTTTCTGTATTTTCAGGTAGTTTCATTTACCAGCACAAATCTCTCTGCTACAGAAATCTACAGATCTGTGGTGCTTCAGAAATATGACAGTGATTGCTTTCTCTCATCTTCACAGGAATTGATATTCAATGGCTGGAAACGGAGGTGCCAGGAGGCTGAGATGAATATGACTACTATCCTACAAGAGATTTTGATTAAAAGATCACAGCAGAAGAAGAGGACTTCTCCCTTAAACTACAAAGAGAGGCTTTTTGTACTTACAAAGTCCATGCTAACGTATTATGAAGGTCGAGCAGAGGTAGGAAATAAGAGATTTACGCGATGCTCTCGATGCTCTCTTTTATCCCTTCTTGCTTCCGTGTGCTATTACCTTTCTATGTGGCAGTATATCATATACCTGTCAGGAACGGGAGGCAATGAAACATGATTTGCCATTTCCCCTTTCTCTTATTCCCTTTTCTCATATATTATCTTATAATGCAGATTTCCATGGGTGCAGGTAACTTAGATATCTGATAGCCAGTGTAAACTTGCTGTGTTCCGGCRTTTGTATAGCCAGGAGGCCAGGAATGGAGATGAAGCAGCTTTTATCATCAGTACTGGTTTCTTTCTCTTCCTCTCTTTTATAGCTTTGTGCCTGAGCTTTTCTGGCTGAAGGGCCTTGGTGGAATTTTGCTGCTGATATACRTCAAGGTGTACTTAATCACTTTTAATAATTGATTCTTAGTTGGTTTTGGCATTGTTCTTTCTGGAGTTCTAACCTAGTGTGACCTTTCTTGGCCTTTCAAATATTATGCTAGAAAGACTTTGGCAGGAAGTGTCCTTCTAATTGGACCCCCTTTAGTGCTGCTGGAGGTTGTTGGGGGGTATCTCAGGTAGGGTCTTTCTGTCCTCATGGAAGTCTGTGGGAACTTGGGCATTTGGGAGTCACCTTCCAGCAGCAAACAGATAAATATATGTATACACACACACACACACACACACACACACACACACTGTTTAACGTGAATTTCATGGGAAGTCAAAACGGGCCTGCTGACTTTGGTAGAGCTAAAGCTTATGAGTGGTTTTCACAGGGCAGGAAGGGAAGGAGTTCACCCGCGCCACACAAAATGCAGTAGTGAGAATGCTAACTTGCAGATTGAGTGATCTCTGGCATCTGACTTTACAAGCATTAGAGGGGAAAAAAGTAAGGGAAACATTTTTCTTGGCCTTCGCTGCAGAGGCTGCTGGCGTTAGTGTTGCAAAAGGCAGWGACTTCCTCCTGCAGACACCCTGGCGCTGAGTGCAGGGACACAGTGTTAAGCGCGACCTTCGAGTTTGACCATGCACAGGCGTGGCTGCAGCCTTCCCAGCAAAGGGTGGGATGTCCCTGCAAAAGCTGGGGCCTCCCGAGCCAAACAGCAGGATCCTCCAGAGGCTGCTGCAGCTGAAAGCCATGAATGATCAAGGCTATCACAAGGTACAAAAAGATTAAAAAAATTTCTACAGTTACGGTTGATTTTGGCAGCACTTGCTGTAAAGGTCATTACTTTTACACCTGGAATGTAATTTGCTTTTTAATTAAGCAGGTGAAATACAAACAGCATTTGTTCGGAGCAGTGCATTGCAGATCAGTTTCTGCTCTCATTTGCATTAGAATGGACCATTTAATGCGGTGATTGAATGAAGGTCAAAGTGATTTTTTTCTTTGAACACACTAAGCCCATTAGTGTTCCTCCTTTCTATGTAAATTAAGTTATACCAGGACTCTGTAGTGTAAATTAGGAAAATCTTTAAACCAGCATTTTACATTTGAGCACCACGCTGGATTTGATCAAGATGACCTAGAGTACCCCACCATATCCTCAGGTTTTCCACTATATCCTCAGGTTTTCCACTCAGCCAAACCTGCTGAGTGGAGTTTATCACAGTGCTAAAGGGCATTAAAATGGCAGCAACCAGCTAGAAGAGATCTGTGCTCTGGAAAGCCAAATGGAAAACATTGGAGGGACTGCTCTTCAACCTGTTGTGCCGTGTGTCTTGGCTCTGGTGAGAGAGGGAGGTGCAGAGAAGCAGGGCTTGCCCAGGTGTTTCTGTGCCAGGGTGAAGCACACAGCAGAGCTTGTCCTTGGTGCCGCCTTGGGCATGAATTTGCTTCCCATGCTCAAAATCCACAGCCAGTCATCACAGCCGCCATCCTCTGCCTATAGCTTGGGCACTGCTGGGGATTAAGAATGAGATGTACGCTTTTACTGGCTTTGCCATTTGAATATCTACTTAAAGGGACACATACTGTGTGCCCTTGCATGTGCCTGCTTTCTCTTGAAAGGGGGCAGGGAGCCTTCTCAAACATCATCGCAAGCCTGTCTTGCGTTAGCTTAACAGGTTTTGCAAGTCTAGTCGGTGCCCTGTAGARGCTGCTGTCACCTTTCCCCTGCAGCTTGGTACCCCTTCAGCTAACATACCCTTTCAGGAGCCTGAGTGATGGGTCTGTCTGACTGAAGATTTAAACCATCARTTTTGTTTGTACTGAAGTGGAGGAGATGACTGACTGAATGCCCTCAGCTATGGAGCACGAACTTCAAACTTTCCAGCTTGAGAGCGGGACCATTGGGGTGAAACTTTACACTGCATGTGCACCAACCCAAAAATTTGCTGCTGGAAGACTTAGGTCCATCCATGCCCTGTCCTAGCCTTGCGGYGCTGCCTCCTCTTCCCCACCTGAGCTGCCTGGTACCTTTTGGACTCTACACTGGGCCGGTTAAACCTGCTAATCAGCAGAAAACTCTTTTTGTTTGCTTTGCTTTTCCACTCGGGACTAGCGTTCTGCTGGCCCAGCAAGGTGACTTGGCACCATTCAGGATCTGACGAGCCCCAGAGCTGGTGCCAGGGGGTGGAGGAGGATGGGAGGCCTCAAGCCAGGAACACCAGCCACTTGCTAGGCTGGCTCAGCTGTAATGTGTCACTCTACGAGCAGTGCCTCAAAACATCTTCATTTCCACTGCTCCTTGCACTTAAGAGTCATTTAAATATTAATCAGTGAGTCATTTATTAAAGGATATTTTATGAAAATAATGAGCTCTAATTTTTATAGGGAAGCGCTGTGAATATCTCATTTCAGCAATATTTGGGCTCTACATTAAAGAAAACAACTTACTGGTGACTAAGTTCCCTGTCACATAGTAGTAGTTGTTTCTTTGTGTCAGTGTGCAACTGAAACAATAAAATAGGACCATTTATCTTTTCTAAACCCTCAGTGGYAGTAAATCTTTAATGTAATTCTGGTGCCTGGGAATATTTGGTTATCTATTGTGGAAATTCRAACATGACTATGGTATATTGATTCACCACAAAAGATGCAATAGATAAAGAATAGATAAAGGCTGATTTAATTGCAGGGTTGATCATGTTGACAGTTTATATTGGTGAGATTGATCTGGGATTTTCAAACCAAGAGAATCCCACAGTCACATTTTGCTCACGTAACTGCGGGGCAACAGTCTGCCAAAGTGGTGAATTCTGTTCCTCTAGGCAAATATATCATTCCCAAAGGGGTCATTGGCTAAACTGAAGTTTTTTCACTTGCCTTTTTTTACTTGCCTTTTTGTTTGCTTTGATATGAACTTGTTTTAGAATTTGGCAGAAAAGTAACTTACAAAGAATTCAGAAGATCTGTGCTCACATGAATAATCATACCATCATATTTCAATAAGATTAAATTAAATCTTGTTAACCTGACTAGTCATTGTTCATTTAAAGAAAAAAAAGTGGGCAGCTCAACACTGTAAGTAGAGCAACAGATATGGATACTTGGTAAGTGTGGTGACAGAAGTTGGAACATCTATAACAAAACAAAGGCAGTCAACCACGGAAAATGTTTTTGTAGGTGCTTCTGAGTGTTCTGACCAGCTGAATGCTGTGTTTTGGGGGTCGGGAGGAGTTCTGCTGCTTTATTTGACCAGAAACTACATAGGATATTAAAAAAAAAATAAAAAGAGAAAAGACTTCTTTATGATATTATTATTCTTATGTATGACAGCATATCATATAGCTACTTGAGCAATAAACAATTATCTTATGAACATAACTGTTAGCAGCAGAGTGAAACCTGTTCATGACTTGTTAACCTTCAAGCAGCTTGGGTGCTCTATCACTTTTGCAAGGTRGTGCTAAATGCTTTTGGTGACTGCACTGCAATCATGAAAAGGGAAAAATACAACTTTTGCACGTAGAAACACTTTTGGAACATAGCTCATACTGAGAAGGTATGACTATAGAGTCAGGAAGGAGGCTGGATTTTAAGATTTATTTACATGTTTATATAAAAACATGTAAACTTGGGGAGGGAGAGTCCTGTTTGTCACCTATGTAAAGCTCTACTCTTACAAGTTAGTGCCATATGTGTAGAAGCCAGTATGACCTTTATACCTTAATTTCTTCAGGGTGTTACCTTTTTTTAGGTACAAAAATTGGGAGAAAGTGTAAATACTGGGAATAACACAATTCCATAAGGCGGTATTGGCAGCAAGAATTACAATTCATGGCCTTACGTTTCGTGAAGCTGTCAAAAATATTTTCTATTCCCTCTCCTTTATTTACATTAAATGTAAGATGAGGTGATGATCTGAATGTGCTTGGTTTCATTTGTAACATAGACAAAAATTAAAGTAAGAAATAACTGAATCAGCTTCCAAGTGCAGGCTGCTGTTTGTGACTACATAAAAATAAGGAAGTAAAATATCTTCCTGTTCTGAATGTTAAGGTGGACTAAAAACCCTTATGGTCAGTAAGACTTCAGATTTGTGTTCAGTSTTCTCAAGTTGTCACTGCAGACTTATCAGTTTTAAGTAGGTCTACCTAGATGATGGTGGCTACATCAATTTGGGGAATGAGAAGTAATAGGCAGATTGCTGTTCTGCCTACTCTTTGCAAGAAATGTGGAGGTGACTTGGGCATTGAGATGGAGGAAATAGGTTTAGGTAGTGAGGCTGAGAGCACCTAGCCAATAAAACCCCCGGAGCCAATATGCCTCCCCACGTTGTGGTCGTCTTSGTGAAGTGTTGATCAGCTTTGCTGAGTTTCCACCATTCCTGTATGATGTATTAGCTCTGTTGTAGTAGGGTTGACTGGTTTTCAAAAAGGTTGAAGACTGAGGCTCTTCTGGAAGAATGAATCTGCCTTGTTTGAGGTTGTCCAAATTAAATAGCTGTCATTATTACTTCAAGGTATTTTTGGTTCTGACGAATGAAGGAACTCTGCTTCACTGCTCTTTCACATGTTTGGGCCAAATTGGGCATTTTTCCACTGCCAGACCTTATTTTAGACKAAGTGCAGCCTGCTCTGTGTAAATGGGCTTTCCCTGTTGACGGATCCTGCCTTCTGCTGAAAGCTGCCAGCCGAATACAGCGACTGCAATGCAGCTGCCCAGGCAACTGCTTGCATGGGAAAGCCATGGAGTGGCCTGGTGAGGAAAGAAGCATGTGTGATATTTGTATSGTGAAGTATTTTCTTAGGAAGCGTCTTCTGGGCTTCAAACATTTGAAAGCTCAGTATATAACTCCAGGTATCCTTTTATTCCTTTCAAGTTAGTTAAGGCCAACCAAGAGAACCCCCAGAGCAATACCAGTCAAGCTACCATGGWGCGTGGAGCTCTGTGTCTACCGTTGGCTTATGCCATTCTTCCTTGGGTCACAATAAGTCCTGCTATTAAATATTTTTCTCGATGAATTTTTCAGAAAACATATCTGAATTTGTCCTTGTTTGAGCAAGGTGAACTGTATGCAGACACTAGGGTGATCTGATGGCCCTGGCAGGACTGGGCTTAATTCTTTGTTACAGAACGGTTTTGATAGCAGACAGTGTGTATGTATTGCACACAAACTTTATCTGGGTTCCACTGATGGATAGCTAACTTGAACTCAAAGTACTGGTGGACTTGTGGTTTCTGCTTTATATTAGCACTGTAGTTGGGGAAAATTCTTTGAGGTGAAGGCAAGCCACTAGTTAACACAAGTGTTAAAGCACTTGTCCCTGGAGCGGTTGAAAGAAGACGATTTGCGCAAGTGAGGTAGCTCACTAGCTTGTTGGCTTCAACCATTTCATATTAGCTGTTTCCTGTGAGAGTGCAGTCCTTCCAGAAAGCTGATGCAGGTCCAAACATCATTTTCTCAAGCTATAATTAATGGGCTGATTGATACCTTCATATCTGTTGGAGTTGTTGAGCGTTGCCATTCACTGTGGTATTTCTCTGTCTGCTTCCTTTGCTCTTACCACCTGTCTGCTGCTTGGTGTGGTTTGCTTACTGTCCTCCCACACACAGCATTGCACTCCTGTTAACCTTTTCAGTCCTTGTCAACTTATCCTGGCCTTGAGTCTGCTCGTGGGCAAGAAATTGCTACAACAACTTGGGTTACTTGCATTTGCTGTATGGATTGCAGCTTGCAGTGATTGAGGGTTTACATCAGTTTTTGTGTTTTCAAAAGGTGGAACCAAACCTTGGTGCCCCTGGCACATTGGCTTATCCTACGTAGGCTTCAGGAATTTGGGGGAGTCTGTTGCATTGAAGAGCAGGCAAAACACGGAGTTGGTGCTGGCCTCTTAGCTCTGAAGGAGCTACTGCAGCTTCTTTAGGGAGGACACCAGGGCAGTCCCAGGATTTACCTATCTAGTGCTATATAGAAACCCCTTGTTCCTGTAAAGAAGGCAGTGAATAGTCCCAGTATGAAAAGATGAAGAGCCTTACCTAGAAGGATGCCACAGTGGTGTCGAGCAGAAGGTTTTCTRATCTACTGACCATATCTTCCCTGATAGCGGTGGAGTCTGAAGGCATTTGCCATTGAGATCAGACATGAAGACAGTCCTGCTTTGATTAAAGATTTTGGTGAAAAAATGAAGAGAGAATATGAAGTTAAACTTTGAGAGCATCTTCCTAGGGGGGAAAAAATCATCTTCTGAAATAGTATGATTTGGTTCTTCCAATTTGAATAGAGAGGAGACAGAAGCTACTGAAATGACCGTGGTGATATTTTAAGGAAGGAAAAATATCTTTAAAAGCTCTGGAGTCTATTTTAAAGCTGCAAGTTTCGACATAAAAATATGTAAGCTGCATTGCAACATTTGTCTTGTGCAAATACTTCCTTTGRGGCATAACAGCATGATGCAGAGTTCCACAATCCTATACTGCTACTCCTGTACTCAGTACCTTCTTAGAGCATTTTATTTTTTTTCTCACAAGCAGAATATGAATGTTGCTCATTCATATGGTGCTTATCCTTCATTATTTTTTACATTGATTCAACCCAGTTTCCTTAGTCATTGCATAGGTGATGTAATTCTCTGTGTAAGTGAGAGTTCAATACAAGACTGAAATGGTTCTGATGACTTTTGTGGCATGGTGGCCCTTTTTCTTCTCAGCATCATAAGCATTTCTACCCTTGCAGGTGAATGATGCATTCCCTTTGACGTGCCTTTGCAGCTGCCTCAGCCTGTGGCTTTTGCTCAGCTCTTACTGTGTATCGTGCTGATTTTCTTCCCCTCAACGTGGTCAGAAAGATTAAATTAAAATTCTTGGTTTGGTTTAAAACAAACAAAAAAGGTTTAAATAGGATGTAATGGCCAACTTCTAACTAGAACTAATTTACAAACAGGTAAATGATAATGATGTATTTAATGTATTTAGAAGTTATCCAGTGCTTGTCATGTCTCACTCTATAGAGAGTATTGTGGTTGTGTGTCTTACGATAGTTAATAAGYGAATTTTTATGACAATATAAGAGGCTTTTCAAACTTCCTCACCAAGAAGGTCTGTTTTGAAATGATACTTGGAATACAAGTAGCCACCCCTTTCATTTCTATTTGTATAATACTTTTGTGATAACTGCAGCCACTGCTTCTATGAAATAGCAGAACTGGGAAAACAGTTCTAACTACTGCTGAGATTAGTTACGTATCCTTTGTCGTGGTCCTCTGGAGAAGAGGAGGGTTGAACCATGACTGCAGTTAGCATGCCGAGAAGTTATTGCTCTAAGCAAATACAATGTCAGTTTTATTTTAGGAAATGAAGTAGATAAAACAGTAGGAATTCATTATCCAAAATACAGCTGCATGTAAAGCTGGTCAGGATTTTGAGCCRTTAAAGCAAAGACAACGTTCTGCAGGAAAAGCAGTAGAAAAGTCCCAACAGAAGGAAGAGAATGAAGAGGAAAAAATTGAGTGGACAGAAAAAACTTTAGAGAAAACAAGGAAGAGAAGATTTCTGAGGAAGAACTTGAAGTTTTCATGCCAACATGTCAGAAGCTGAAGAAGATACGCATCAAGAGTATAGGTAATCTAGGGCCCAGTACGGATGTAGGCCTGTCTTTTATGCTTGCTTATGTTGCTGCTGTGTAGGATTATAGCAATGTAACAAGACCCAGTCTAAAGACTACCTCTCAATTACAGGTAAAGAGTAAGTTTCAGATAACGTACTGTAGCGATGGTTAGGAAGTTGCATCAGTGCCACCAAGAACCCAAGATATTTTGGTCTCTCCAGGGCTCGTGAGTGGTTTCTGCTGAGTAGCCAGGTCAAAATGAGTTCTCAGCTCCACAGCGTAAGGCTTTTTTCTTTTTTTTTCCCTTCTTACTGAAATTTCTTTCCATTTTGTCTCATGAAATTCTTTCCAAGAGTAAGAGGTTAGATCAGAATGTAAATAATCTTCTCTTACTTTTGTATCTTCTAAGCATTTCAGAACAATAAATAGAAATATTTGGCACTTGCTTTTATTAGTRTTATTAAGATTGCTTGAAAGAAGGTGGGTCATTTTCTGACATATCTGATACACTTAAAAAAAAGGCAATGGAAAATGAGACCAACTGATGGGCTAACTACAATAATTATAGTAATGAGATTGCTTGAGTGCAAATGTTTCTCAAGAGTGAAATGCAGTGACATGCAGTGCTCGTTTCACTTAAAAACAAATAAATAAGCTCCCCAACACCCTCATTTGGGTCTGGAGCAGGTTCCACCAGAGAAGATTATTTCAGTGAATACTTGGTATAGTTCAGGGTTCACTGATGTTTGGGGAAGATGTAGGGCAGCTCCAGAAAAAAAAAGATTTAATTGATGCTGAAACCTCTATATGTTTTGGGAACAAAAGTGCCCTGGGTTCACGTGCTGGTGATCTCAGGGTTTCCTCCATGGGAACAAGCACAAGAGGAAGAAATGCTCAATATGAACGAGAGGGACAACACCCATGGTGGGGGGGGGGGGAGAAGCTGCTATTTCTTGACAACAGAACTGAACTTCCCAGCTGGAAAAATTTCAAAGGCATCATAAAGTCCTTTGTGCTTTTTAACCCGCCACCTCCGCCCCACTTTTCGGGAGGTAAACAGGATGAGATTGTTGTAAGCAATGAGGAAATACATTGAAGAACAGTTCCCTCTTGCAGTGGGAAAATGGGCTTCTTAAGAAGCTGCAGAGCTTCTGTACTGAGCACAGAACTCATTTCAAGTGTATGAAGGCTGAGCTGTTGTTTTGCATTCTGCTTATCTAACATTCATATGTTTCTTGTCTTCCTGAAACCCAAGATTATTATCTTGGGGAACAGGAATTGTGCAATCATGTGTTCATACCAGACCCGCTAGTGTGGTTTCAGTGGATATTACTGGATATTCACTTATGGATATGACTGGTTTATATTTTAAAGAAGTATTTATTCTTTTACACTGCATGGAAACAAAACTGTCCATCTTCATGGTGTACAAGGAGTGAAGCTTCCAACACTGTCAAGTTTGTGAAGCATAGGAAAATATGAAGTATGTCTGATATTTTGCATTTCTGAGAAGCTTTTAATAGTAGCTCTGTATAGTTATTTCCCTTTTGGCAAGTTATTTTCAGCAGGCAGATGTATTTTTTTAGAAAAAGTTTATTTTTAAATGTTTGAAATTAGAACATTTATTTATTAAATGCAGAAGCTCATCATTGTGTATTTGTTGTCCTGGGATGTAGCAGTTAGATCTTTATTAATGTTCTAACCATTGTGCTGCTGTTGGCTTCCCTCTACGTCCCCCTCCTCAAAAGGGATGGAGCAGCTCTTGTGGTCTTGTAGCTTCCCCAGCCTGGGAAGTTCCCCAGTCCTCTGTGCTTGCTTGGGCCTGGCTCAGAGCGCGGGCACCCATGTGCTGGGGAAAAGCTCTTGTTTCATAAGGGACTCGAAGCCTTCTCACCTGCGTTAGCTGTCTTGCACCTCCAGAAACAACCATGGAAGGTGTCCCAAGGGTTTGACGTTGTGTACCTAGCCACTGTACTTACTGAGCTTTTTTCCTGTCTGTGTACTAAAGGTTACTGGTTGGAAATTAAGCTTATGAGTGGGTTTCTCATGGTTTGTGTGTACAGCTCCTCTTGCACATCAGTTCAGGGCCAGAGCTTGATCCTGTGCTTTCTGCTGCTCCTATGCTGGCCTGCATCTAGGGCAAGACCTCCAGCAAGCAGAATAAGTGCCCCACAGTGACAGATAAGCAAAAGGAAACTGATCTGAGTAGGAGGGGGAGAGGAATTGCAGGTTGGGTTTTTTTTTTTTTTAAGGTGTTTTTCTTAAGTCATTCTTGCCTGCTCCTGTGCACGCTGGTTTGATAGTGAGAAATGCTGAGCTGAAACACAGCTGCAAACCTGACGATGGCTGCTGGCCATTAATAACTACAGTCTCTGATGCAATCTGAAACCTGTCTGGATGGAAAATCGGTATTGAGATTTGCCCATTCGAGATTTTATTTTAATATTTGAAATGCTCCCAACCAGAAGAATCTTTTACTGGGCTTCATTTGCTGGAAGTTCAGCGCTGGTTGTAAGGCAGGTCAAGTTAATTTTGGCTTGCTTTAATCTGGCACCCCATGGTCATGCAAATTGAGTCACTTTAAATTGCCAGAGGATACAAAGACATGGCTTRGGAAATGGGGTGCTAAAATGATATGACATTTATCAGAAGTTTTCTTTTATTTTTCTCCCCAAATAATAGTTGATTACCTAGTTGGATTCTTCTTCTGTCTTCCTTGTGCATGTGTAGTTCTTCTGAACTCTCTCTTAATGCCAGAACTGGTATGAAGATCTGAAAGTCTTGGAGGAGAAGGGATTTTAGAAAAGGTAATATGGGAAGTGATCCGGCTTGTTCCTCTGAGGAATTTGTGATTCCAGCAGGGAAAACAGCAAACAAAAACGTATCATCTTCTCACTGTCAGCCCCACTACCTTGTTAACCAGCAATCCAGGCAATATGTGAGTACCCCCAGAACGTAGGAAGCCAGTGAGATGTTGTGGACGTGGCAAACATTCCTTCAGAAGGAGACAGAGCTGCATTCTTGATGTCCAGAAGCAGACCTGAAAAAAGACTTATTTAATTATATGGAATGGTGGACTTGGGAGGATGTAGGGGGAAGGTGAGAGGGAGAAAACGCTGCAGGAGCCTCTTGTGTTCAGCTCCTTTTGTGCCAGGCTGTTGGTTCTCAAGCTGCAAAGCCTACAATGGAACAAAGATGTTTAGGAAGGAGCAAATACTCAATGCTTATTGCTGTAGAAATTCTTACAGAATTCCATAATTCCGTAACAGCTCTTTGCATTTTTTTTTGAGTTGTGGTAGTATTACAAAATCTTTACAGCTCTATCTGGACTTCAAGTTTCTGTCTTGTTACCTGATGGTGACCATGATGTGCACAAATTTTCCACGTACTTCCTCTGCCTCTCTCTTTTTCTTTTTCTTTTTTTTTTTTTTTTGTAACCATATAAATAACTCGGGGTACAGATGCTGTTTCAGATACTGACAAAGCTCCTGCATTTGCCCTGGGTAATAACTGTAAGGTTTTTACAGGTGGTAGAATAGTGGTATAGCTACGTCTGAGGTGGCTCTGCTCTTTGTGTTGTAAAATGTATTTTTGGTCATTCTGCTAATTGGGATGGAATTTTCATCTTCACATTTGACATTTACCATTTTAGTCGTAGTTCAAAATCAGTGATAAAAGACCCTTGTTTCATTCAAGTTTTTTAAAAAGGCTTTTTTTGTTAGCTGACATACAAAAATTAAAATAATGATTACAATTAATTACAAGCTCCATATTCGGAGGTTCATTTTACTAAGCAGTTATGCACTATTTATATCTTCATAACTTCATATCTTTTCTCCCTCCCTTTTCACATATGAAATGATTCTGTGGGTAAAACATCATTAGTATCATGGGTGGAAAAGAAAGAAATAAGATTCTGGAGGTTAAAAAAAAAAAAAAAGAAATAGATGCCCTTGGGTTAACTCGTCTTTACTTGAATTGTAAATGAAGCTTTTCTTGCTTTTCTTTTATAGAAAAAATACAGAAAAGGATCTGTTGACATTTCAAGGATAAAATGTGTAGAAGTTGTCAAAAATGATGGCATTAGTCCCTGTCAAAATAAGTATCCGTTTCAGGTACGTTCCTTTGTATCAAATAAAAGGTCTTGGGCAGAGCGAAGCCCTTGATGAGCAACTTGTTTCAAATACTTTTTCTTCAGCCTCCTGTGGCCCTCTTGGCTCTCTTAACCTGCTGAAGGTGACATATAYAAAGATTAAACTCCATTTTTTCCCAGTTAATGTATTTTGTCTCATTTTTTGTGTTGAAGACCACAGTTTGGCCCCAAGTTTAAAAATCATTTGCCTCATTTTATCTCCCTGTTTCCTGAGAAATAACTAAATGAATGTTACCGTGTTGGTGTCTTTTTGGATTATTTATTTATTTATTCATTTATTCATTCAGGTTGTGTATGATGCTAATACACTTTATATTTTTGCACCAAGTGCACAAAGCCGGGATCAGTGGGTGAGGAATCTCAAGGAAGGTAATAAAAATTGCTGGCCCCTGGTATCTGATGTATTTAGACACATTTTCTTGATCTAAAAGTGAAGTAAAAGTAAAATTTTTATTGCTTAAAAACTATTGTTTTATTTTTACATCCTTTCCTTGCATAGTGTGTAATAACAGGCAGCAGAAGTATGAAACCTGTATGGATTTCACTCGGTTTGTGCAGTCTAGCTAAAATCAGAATTTGATCCTCTGCTGTGGTGCAATATGTTAATCATTAAAAATCTTATCCACAGCAGCTATGATGATCCCCTTGCTGCTGTCACTTCACATCAGGGAATGTCCACTGAGATGCTGTTCTGAGTTATGCTATTAAAGGGAGTAAAGGTCCTATATGTTTAGCTGCAGCTTTTTTCCTCCCCCTCCAAGAGTTTTCTGTCACCCTCTGTGACTGGAAAACATGATGTGTTATTCTCAGTTCTCCCTTATTGTTTATATGGAAGCCATGTAGTAACATGTAAGAAATTCCTTAAGGGTAGCAATACTGTAAGGGTAGCAATTGACTGTACTGACAAAAAGAAGTCAAGGTTATACCCCATGTTAAAAATGCTTACTAACAAATCTGGTGGTATTCCAGCAGGTTGTGGGTGGGTGTGTTTTTTTTTTTTTTTTTTTTTGTATCTCACTATTTATACTGCTTGCTTCTTCTAGAAATAAAGAACAACAATGATATAATGGTGAAATATCATCCTAAATTCTGGACAGAGGGAATTTATCAGTGCTGCAGACAGACAGAAAAGTTAGCACCCGGTTGTGAAAAATACAATCTTTTTGAAAACAGTAAGTTCATAGATTTGCACATATAATTGTTTTGGCCTGTTTTTTCTTTATTTGTTTATTATATGATTTTTGCACATAAGTGCTGCRGACATCTGGGAAATTTAAGAACAAGGTGAATTGTCAGTGCGCTCTAAAGTAAACCCAAGTGTTTTATAAAAATATTTAGAAGTTTTATATAAAAATATTTAAATATTTAAGTATTCTAAAAATATTCAAAATTGCTGTTGCACCTGACAATAAAAACAGAATAACTTTCTGAGATGCTGAAATCTTACTTGAATTCTAAATCTTTTTTTTTAAATTTATCAATGAATTAACAGATGCAAATCCTTTTCTGCGCTCTATTTCTAGGTATAAGGAAAGCACCCTCTCCAATGCCAGAACAAAGTAGGGTAGGTAGAGTCTTTAAAAATGTCAAATATTCAGTTGCTGTTTCTTGAGGTAGCGTTTGGATTTATTGTGACCCTAGCCTTACAGCAGAGGTTCATTCCTGCGAGCATCATTAGGTGTTGAGCTTGATTTGAAGTCCACAGTTTTAAAAAATATAAATAAAAATCCAATCCTGCAAACTGGACTGGACTTATTAATTGTGTGTGTGCGCCCTCGGTGGGATGGGGACCTTAGAAAGCACACACAACTTTGGGACTGGATGTGGCTGGGGGATGTYGTGATGGCCAGTCCTCATGGCCCCAAATCCTCTCCCACTGCTGATGGGGACACAGGGCAACCTGAACTCCCTCCTGAGCTACCAGAGCTGGCCAGATTTTGCCTTCAGGAGGTTCAACTGGTTCTTTGCACTGGTGTAACAAGAAGGGTGGGACTGCAAGCAGAATGGAGTAACCGCAGTTCTGTTTTCAGCGAAGGCCTCCGCCCCCAGCTCCCCCAGAAGAAAATGACACAGAAGAGGAAGATGTAGTGGTGGCGATGTATGACTTCCAGCCTACAGAACATCATGATTTAAGATTAGAGAAGGGTGAAGAGTATATGATAATTGAAAAAAATGACATTCACTGGTGGAAGGCAAGAGATAAATACGGGTAAATATTGATTCCTAATTTTCTGCATTGAATTAAGTTTGAATAAGGTTATTTCCACATCATAGTCATTTTTATTGATTGTGTCAAAAGCTAACTCTGTTAGATCCCATTTGGGCTCCCAATGCTGAAATTTGATCCATATCTTTGTGCTCAAATAGAGTCCCATTTGGAAAAAAATGAAACTGCCAATAAATTGCAGAGTTTGCCTGCATAGACCTTTGCAGAATTGGAAGCTTTTGCAGTTATGTTTCCTGTCAGACTTTTATGGTTTCCTGGTTAAAGGGCTGTGATACCTAGCTACAGWGACAAAATATTCCTGCCTGACTGGAAAATGGCTCCTCAGGGAGCAATATGGTTAGCATTCAGATCAGCAGGTTCTGGCTTTCAGGCRTAAGTGATCATCTTAATAGCTGGATCGTTAGGGGTAGTCTCTGAATGAGGGTGAGACTCAAATGTGCTCCTCAAGAATTCCAGTGAGATGCTTGCCACTTCAGTGCCCAACTTTGACCTTCTACAACTTTTACTTTCCCTCCTATTTAAAAGTGAGAGCTTCTCTGCTTCACTATTTATTTGGGCAACCTTGCAAAATGCTAGGAGAAGTTTTCAGTTATTACACACACATGGGGCTGCTGTGGCAGTCCCAAAATGTGCTCTCAGGGACTGGCTGGTTCATTCAGGAGCAGAAGTGACAGTAAAGCCATGATGCTTGTTCTGACTCTTCTGCTCATTATCATTGAGAGCCCAACTTTAACTTCTTTAGGGGCAGCAAAAGTTAATTGAGGAAAATGTGTTTCTGGGTAATGAGTCGTAGAGTGGGTCTGTAATAAAGTCAATGACTGCTAAAGACCTCTGGCAATTAACAGGATAAAGGATTACTTTCTAGGCATACAATTTTGTAACCTTATTCAAATCCTATATTCTTCTAGAAATCAAGGCTATATTCCAAGCAACTATGTAACCGGAAAGAAGTCCAACAACCTTGATCAATATGAGTAAGTGAATTTTTAATTTAAATGCAGAAGAGCGCAGAGTAAATGCTATGCCTCAAGAACTTCAAAATATTTTTGAAGATCAAAAGCAGTTATTCGCACAGTGTAACATCGGTCATGATTAAAGTTAAATATTTGAAATATGCACATTTTTCTTGTTCTGATTCTCCTGACCTGTTTTGAGGTTTAATTTGGAATGCAATGAGATGGCAGTCAGGCTATTAACAGTGAAAGAAATGAATGCTGTCATTGTACTATATGATAGACTATGGGAATTTTAAAGGAATTTTACATATTAGAAATGTGCTAAATGTTTTTTAATGAGAGTGGCAGAGCTGACTGAAGTGTGTGGCAGTGACATAGTAGAAAACATTGAGACTTGCAAAAAATAAGCATAAGAGATCAGGGATTTTGGAAGGCAAGTTTAATTTTCAACAAAATACATCATTCAAGGCACTTTAAGTCTCAGTATATGCATGCAGTTCATCAACTAGAAATAGAAAGCTTATTTTTGTTCTTTAATTGCCCCAACAAACTGGTGTTTAATTATGGTGCAGTTGGTTAAGAACATCAAAATATGTAACACTCCATTCTCCAAACCTATTGGTTTTGATGCTCTAATTTCAGCATAATGTGAACTAGATACTTAGGACATATTTCCTGACTCTTAAGTAAAACGAACTTAAGAGGAAAAAAAATTTAAAACAGTTTATAAAACACTACTAATAGTTCTAAAACTCTGCTCTATGTATGGCTCCTACTTCAGTGTTTTGGCAGAAGGTAGTTTCTTCTGGAATTTTGCCTTCAGCTTTTTCAGAGGATATTGCCTACTCTTTGTTACACATTCATCTTGGAGTTTGCTGTTGGGAGCCCTGCCCTGCTCTGGGCTGTGCTGTGAAGCTGGTAGAAAAGAAAGGAAGGAACTGGGCTGCCTTATCTGGTCCGGCCACTTTGTGCCCTGCCACCTTGGTGACATCATCTTGAGTCACTGAGGAGTCCAGGGAGGGATTACTCCAAGTCATCTATGAACTGCAGAAAACCACTAACTCTGTAAGAGCAGAACTGCTGTGGGGGCTTCTATACCACATCCCTAGGCCTTTTACCACTTTTATCAGGAAAGCTCAAAATATTGCACCACACCACTTGTTGGCTCTGTGGTTATTTTTCTTCTTCTTTTTTGTTATTATGTACTGCAGTTAGCAGAAATTTCAGTGGTTCCTTGGCTGCTTTAACCTGGCTTTGCAGCTTGGAGCCCAGGTTGTGCAACTGTGATATTTAGTTCACTTTTTACTTGCACTTTAGTTGGCCAATCCTCCCTTGAAAAGCTAAACTAGTCGTGAAGTTACTGAATTAAATGAAAGTCTAGCAATCAGCTCTACAGGTATCTTGGCAGGTAACACAGAACTTACTTGAGATTGCCAGTCTGCTCTGAGGCTGCTGTTSAGAGAAACAGCTGCTATCAGTGTGCTTATATTTTAAAAGTATTTTTCTTGGAAAAAAATGAGCTTTCACCTGTATTTTGTTGACTTCTGTGGGATCTGACTGGATTTTTTAAAGCATTCTTATGGCTAAGCTGTGCAACATGATAGACTTATTTTGTAAATGGGCTYTTGGTTGGTTCAGTTCTTGACCTTCTGCACCATCAAATTATTGAATCTGCAACTGTATAGCACTTTGCTTTAAGCATTTTGCATAAGGAAATCAAATACCTTGGAGGTATTTCTGATTTTGATCACTATTTTTGATAACATAGTGATGTTGTATTGCAGGTGGTACAGCAGAAATCTGAACAGAAGCAAAGCAGAGCAACTCCTTAGAAATGAGGTGAGTTCTGTACCATTGTATTAGCAATCATAGGATTTAGTCTTCTATTCAAGTTTAATTTTAGCACATGCAAATCACAACTTCATTAGAAAAGACRCACAGCTTAAAATTGTTTGTGGCATGAAACTTATTGTGCTTGCATTTTAGGACAAAGAAGGTGGTTTTGTGGTGAGAGACTCAAGTCAGCCAGGCTTGTATACGGTTTCCCTTTATACAAAATTTGGAGGGTAAGGGTTTTTTTATTATTTGTGGYGACTCTGTACAATCTTATCTTGTTTGAATTGATTTGCATTTGCATTTGGACGTATAGGCTTGAGGAAAACCTGAGTGCAAATTCAAGAAAGAAGTGAGTGCTGATATTTAAAAACAACAACAACAAAAAAACCAAAATTAAAAAAAAAAGGTTAACTAAAATTTAAAATCAGCTTCTGTATTCCAGGGATAGACCACAGTTGCCTTAATCTAAGATAAATGCAAACTGCCCCCAGGAGAAAGCTGGCTTTCCTGTGCCGTTCATTCTTTGCCATCACACCAGCCTACGTGTTTGTGTGGGTGTGTGGTGAGGCGAACTCCTCTGGCTGAAAATTAACCTTTTATTGGTTAATCTTCAACCTGACCAGGTTATTGAAACAAGCGTGAACAGCAAACACGCAGTGTGCCCGAAATTCAAGCCCTCGCTCAAGTGCTGCACGTGAGGCAGCCCTGCACGCTCACTGGTGTGAAAAGCCCTGCGCCCCTTCCCCAAGGGCTGCATCCCAGCTGCTCCTTGTCGCTCTGGCCAAACTGGGCCCCGCTGCCCTGCTGCTAGTGCCGGTGACCGGTGCCAGCTTTTCCACTTGGGAAGTGGAGTGGCAGCATCCTGCCATGGCTGTGGTGGGAGGGCTTGTGTGAGGGACCTATTTGATCTCCCCTGCATTTGTGCAGTGCTTCAGGTGTGAAAGTTGTTCAGTGTGTTTTGTAYGTTGTCTCTGTATTAAACTGTGCTTTTTAAGTCAATATACTTCCTTTTTTCAACTCACAAGAATTGGGATTGTACTTCTACTTTTTTATTACTATTTATTTATTTTTTTTCTAGAGAAGGCTCATCAGGAATAAGACACTACCATATAAAAGAAACAGTGACATCACCAAAACAGTTCTACCTCGCAGAAAAGCATCTTTTTAACTCCATTCCWGAAATAATTGAGTATCATAAGCATAATGCAGCAGGTAAAAGAATCTGATTTTCTTGTCAGGGTGGATTTCAAAAAGTGTGTTACGGTTTTAAGGTTTATGTAGGTGGTTCTTCCTTTCAAAATACATTTTTATATATATTTAGTATAATACTCTGTGTACATTTACAATACTACTATATATTCACTCCCTATATATACATACATACATAGGCACACACATATATGGATGTATACTTATTGATCTTGTTATTAGCATAGTCTAGTGGATGAACAGGAGCAAAAAGGATCTGAAGCCCCTGGCTTTATGAAGACAGGTAGTGTTTTCTTCACGGCTCACTATTACATTCTATGTATTGTTCATCTGAATTCCTGTATTTGTTTGCTACTTAGTGAGCTATATACTTTTTTTTCTGGCTATGAGATGAGCCTAGCCCAATCTAGGGTGAAGCTGCAAAAGTGGCAAAAAAACCCATTTTGGACAGTCCTGTTGCCTTTCAGTGCACCCTTGTCTCCAGAATAATGAAAACAGAGCTGCATCAAGCCAGGCAGGGGAAAAAACACATTCCCTGAACTGAGCATCATGTTTCCAGTTACAGCCTATGACGCCCAGCAGATGCACTGGGATAGTACTTCCCAGAGCGCTCTCCAAGCCCTAACTTAATTTTGGTGTGCATTACCATTCAGCACAATTTAGCCCACACGTAAGGAACCAAAAAGAAGAACAGTAAAACATTGTCCAGGAAATCCCTGGAGTTGTCCTTGTAATTCTTAGATGCTTCAGATCTTTTGTTGACAGCTGGTGCTGTCATGCACCCTGTGATAAAATAGGGAGAGTTTAGGAATCCCTTTGACGTTAAGGTTACGTTCCCTAGGCCTTATAGCCAGAATCTACTTGTCAGCTACAGCAGAATCTGGTTCAAGGTGCAGATACTAACATTTTTTCAAGTTCTATGCTTGAATTTCCCTCATGAGATATATTTTGAAGATTCTTGTATTCAGTTTGGATGACCAGGCATCTCCTCGTAATATTCTGGGGCAGGTTTATTTTATCACTTGTGTAGGTGTTTCCCTTTCTGAAAAATCTTTTCCAAAACATAACTCTGCTTCTCATTTATTTAGCTATTTTTACTACTTTTAATAGCTACATTCTCTTAACTCTGCTTCTTACTTGAGTTCTGACAGGATTTTAACAGAAGTAGTGTGTAGCACTTTTGTGTATATATAAAATCACCTTGTGAAACTGGTGGGATTTATGCGTACGAATCAAAAACAGTCTACAGTAACAGTGTTAATATACATTTTAGGTGGWCTTTCTGGTATATGAAAGGTGCAGTCTCTGCTCAACAATTATTTTTGCATCYAGCTTAACTGTAATGCATAAATGTGTATGAATATATCCATCTCTCACCAGTAAAGGTGATGCAGCAATTTAGCCCAACAGGTAGTTCCTTTGTATCTCTGATAAGCATTTTGAACAGTCAAAGCAATGCAATAGCAGAAAGAAGTCAAAGCTAAATCTGTATATAAGCTTATTGTTGGTGCAGTAAAGAAGGGGATGATTTGCTGCCTAATGTTCCTTGATGAATTATCTTTGAAATTCAGGTCTTGTTACCAGGCTGCGCTACCCAGTGACTCCAAAAATGAGGACAGCACCAACAACTGCAGGTTTCAGCTATGGTAATTGTGTGTTTTTACATTAATCTGCATATAACTTCATGAATAACTTTGTATATGTGAGTTTTTGCAATATTTTCTATGTTTTTTTCTAAAAGTTCTGTGGACACCATGAGCTCTGTGTGGTTACTGAGTTGGGCCATTGCTCTTTCATAAGCTGTTCTTTCTTCAGCTTGCCCTTTGGTCTTTGTCCATGGATTGATTACTCTGTCAATGCAGAATAATCCATTTTAAGCACGAGACATGAAATGACATGAATAATTTCTCTGCACTGGCACAATTTTATATCATAGCCCATTGAATCAAGTCTGATAACACCAGTATGCAAATACTGGCTTCAGAAAGTTTGCTTTTTGCCTTTTGTGTTGGTCAGCAACCGCTTATTGGTTGTGTCTACCTAATGACTTCTGCTTGTTTTTTAAAGTACAAAAGTGCTATGTTTTCGAATTAAAATGAAAATTCTCCCTAATTTCTGTAACTTGCTAATACTCTAGCATTTCTCTTTCCTCCTCCACATCCCTATAAACTCAATATGCTCTCTAGGAAAAGTCATTGGTTTTTGATYGATTTTACAGAGAAATGGGAAATTAATCCGTCCGAGCTGACCTTCATGAGGGAGCTGGGGAGCGGTCTCTTTGGCGTCGTGCGCCTGGGCAAGTGGCGGGCCCAGTACAAAGTGGCCATCAAGGCAATTCGGGAAGGTGCCATGTATGAAGAGGACTTCATTGAGGAAGCTAAAGTGATGATGTGAGTTGCTGCACTCTGTTAGTCCCAGGCTGGTGATGCAGTGTGTATTGATAAGGCACCAGAGGCAGATGGGGTTTTTACAGTATCATGTGGGTGGGAAGCTAGCAGTGGGTGGAGGAAGCAGTAATAACTACATGATTTCAATCTTTTCAGGAAATTAACACATCCTAAATTAGTTCAGCTGTACGGCGTGTGCACCCAGCAGAGACCTATATACATAGTGACCGAATTCATGGAGCACGGCTGCCTGCTGAACTACCTGCGGCAAAAACGCGGGCTGTTGAGCAAAGACATCCTGCTGACCATGTGCCAAGATGTGTGTGAGGGAATGGAGTACTTGGAGAGGAATGGCTTCATCCACAGGGACCTGGTAACCTCCCACTGTGCAATATCACATGATCCCAGAATGCTTAAAGTTGGAAGGGGCCTCTAGAGATCATCTAGCCCAACCCCCTGCTCCAGCAGGGGCACCTAGAGCAAATGGCACAGGGTGGCTTCCATGTGGGTTTTGAAGATCTCCAGAGAAGGAGACTCTACAACCTCCCTGGGCAGCCTGTTCCAGGGCTCTGTCACCCTCACAGTAAAGAAATTCTTCCTCATATGGAGATGCACACTTCCTGTGTTTCAATTTACACCCATTGCCCCTTATCCTATCACTGGCCACCACTGAGAAGAGCTTGGCCCCTTCCTCCCTACATTCCCCCTTCATGTATTTATACACGTTAATCAGATCCCCTCTCAGCCTTCTCCAGGGAAAACAGGCCCAACTCAGTCTTTCCTAGTACAATAGATGCTCCAGTCCCTTAATCATCTTTGTTGCCCTTTGCTGAATCTCTCTAGAAGCTCCATGTCCCTGTTATACTGGGGAGCCCAGAACTGCCCCCAGTATTCCAGGTGCAGCCTCACCAGAGCTGAGTAGAGGGGCAGGATCCCTTCCCTTGACCTGCTGGCAACACTCCTCCTGATGCAGCCAGGATCCCATTGGCCTTCTTGGCCACGAGGGCTTTTTGAAACGTGGGGTTTTAAACACCTCTATTCCTTGCTGAAACCACCTGCTTGTAAATACAGCAGTTAATTCCCTGCAAAATAAAAGCTGCTAAGTCAACTCTTCAGCCTCCAATGAAAAGTCTAAAGTTGCCCTGTTCAGAGAAAGCGAGAAAGTTCAGACATTTATTTCTACCTACAAAATGGAGTAAAATCTCTTTAAAATGTTTACGAAGAATCAGTAGCTGTTTCTGCCGAAATCCCAGCATATCTTTATTCCATATTGGTCCCTTTTCCACCACTCATTAATCCTCTGAGATGATTTTTCCTGACTTTGTTTTTTATTTTATTTTTGGAAAAGTTTTCAGTTGTCATAGTAATAGCACTAAGAGCAGATATACATGTTCTTTTTAATCTGGATTATAAAGAGATTACCTCATTGAATTTGGTAAGTCGGTTAACTTTCTAAAGAATGAGGACAAAGTCCTCACTGAACAGTTGCAGCTTGTCTGAAAGAGATGGCAAGTTCTAATCCAAATCTAACTATTCCTTTGTAGGCTGCCAGAAACTGCTTAGTGAATGATTCAGGAGTGGTCAAAGTGTCTGATTTTGGCATGACAAGGTATGGCCATGAGTATGTAAGAATACCAACATACTTGCAGTGATATGGGGAGAAGTCTCATAGCCCTTGCACTGTTCTGTGAGAGAACAAGTGTCTGGTACAATTACAGGCATTTTTTTTCCTTTCCCTTCCCTCATTGCCTTCAAGTAGTATTCCATTTGTTTGTCAGGGATCTATTTCTTCATTCTTTTTGAGTGTGAAAAAGTAAAACATGGTAGCTAATTCTGTACAACATGAGATATGTCTAGCTTTTACCATGAAATACCTAAATTTGATTCCCTGGTTTGATTGGTCTTCTATTACAAATTTGCTGTAAGTGCTGTAATGACTTTATAAATTGTAATTTCTTGATGATACAGGAATCTATTTCTTGGATAGTAGAGTTTGGGTTCAAGAAATGTCAATTGTCGATGTGTATTTTGGCAGTTAAAAGTTGGAAATAGGCTCCTCAGTGCAGTAGGATCCTCTTCTCAGAGATGCTTCAGAGCTGCATCCCATTAACCAAGACCCTGTGAGGTGCTGAGAACTGAGGAGGGTTTGATATCCTGCTCTTGTTGACCCTGATTGATCCTGCCTGGGTTGGGTGCTGCATCATTTGTTAAACGTAATTAAACTGAAAATGAAAGCTTAATTACATTTTACCTTTAGCATACACTTAACTTTAAACTGAAAATGAAAGCTTAATTACATTTTACCTTTAGCATAAATAGAAATTTGGGTTGTGTGTGGCCTAGATCTGTGTCAATTAGTTAATTACTCAGAATCTTCCCTTTTGGTTAATAGGAAAAATTAATTGTCTCTTATCTGAAACTTCAATACTCCTCTGAGGAAATCTTTATTGTGTGGTACTAACAGTGATGACCACACGGTGGCAATATGAGTACCTAGTATTCAGATCTGAGCTGAACTGTAGTCTGCACGTTTGGAGGATGACTGAAGAACCCTTGTTTTTGTTTTTTAGGTATGTCCTGGATGATCAATACACAAGCTCTTCAGGGGCCAAGTTCCCTGTGAAGTGGTGTCCCCCAGAAGTTTTTAATTACAGCCGATTCAGCAGCAAATCAGATGTCTGGTCATTTGGTAAGATGCTTCTCATTGAAATACAACATTTTTAGATTATTAATAGATAAACTCTAATTTTTAAGGCTTCAGAGKTCTTAGAAGCAGCTCAGTGAAACCATTTGCCATAGATTTATGCCTGCATAAATTTCCACGGAGGTTGTGAAACTTTTTTTTTAAATTCATGACAGTAAAGTAAGATTTCTTCAGCCACATTTAAATACTTTCTAGAATGTAGGTCTCTGAGAAACTCCTTATCAGAAAATTTGTGCCTAGAAATTGAAGTGCATATTTATTTTAGGGAAATATTTTTGTTTATTTTCTTAATGTTTATTTTCACTTTTTAGGTGTTTTTATGTGGGAAGTGTTTACAGAAGGAAAAATGCCCTTTGAAAAAAGCTCCAATTATGAAGTGGTAACTATGGTTAGCCAAGGACATCGTTTATATCGGCCCAAACTAGCCTGCAAGCTGGTGTATGATGTCATGATGATGTGCTGGCAGGAGGTAGGTGTTTTTTCTTATTTTTTGCCTTTGAATTGACAAGAGCTCAGTCTAGCAATAAAAATTAATCTCCAGTATCCTGTCTGTGTCTCAGGCCCTGTGCTCAGGGGTCTCTGGACCCCTGCTTCCCGAGGGAGTATTTGTTGTTGGAGCTATTGGAAATGGAACAAAAATGACCAGGATATTCTCCATAAATAGGCTGTTCAAGAAAGAGATGAAAAGGAGCACAAAGAAAGAAATGTGGCTTCTGATCCAGTATTGATTGTGCATAAAAGATGGGAGACAATAGATGGGAAGTAGGACAGAGCTGAATGTTCACAGCTATTCACAGATGATGGAAAAGGTCTGAATTTGCTTCATTTAACAAAAATAAAAAGGAATATTGAAGGATTGTTCTTCAGTCAGGTCAGTGGGAGAATGAGTTTGATTTAGTCACTAATATCTGTCCTACATGGAAAGAACAGAGTGGGGAGGTTACTGATCACAGGTTCTACACACAAAACTAGATGCAGATGAAGAGAAAAGGCAGAGAGTCAAGGTTTAATGACACATGAGATTTAATAACACCTATGGGACAGCTTTGGAAGGCACCTCCATGACAAGGGTCTCTATATTTCCAGAAACAAAGTTCTGAGGCATTAGGGAAGGAGGATATGGGGAAGGGGAAGCACTGCCCACCTCATTCTTCCCCCTGAACCAGGATCCTCGGTACAGAGGAGGCCTCCTCTTTCCCTCGGGATTTTCTAGGACTTTGTGCCTGCCCGGATAAGCTCTGAATGGATGCAGGGAGGGCAGGGAGAAGTAGGGCATTGTGGCTCTGTTATGACACCGAGGGCTTTGGAGGAGTTGCCTGGAGTGTCGAACGTAGCAGCACCACTTAAATGCAGAGATCTGTCCTGGATAATCCCGAATTCAAGCTAATGAACTCAGAGAGAGCCCTGCTCTGACGAGGCCGTGTTACTGTCCGTGGCATGGATCAGATGGGCAGTGCCCAGGCAGCTGAACGCAGCGCCGCTCCGCGCTGCCGCCGGGAGACACGCTGCTCCCCCTCGTCCATCTCCTCCCGACCTCTGGCACTGCCAGCCAGGCTGCAGGACGGAGCTCATCCGTACGGATGCTTCCAGGCTTCCCGGTGTCGCTCGTTGGGGCTGGGTGTAAATATTTCTAGCAAAACTGTTTCAGAGTGCCTCAAAGTGGAAGTCTTAATTCTGTGCTGCCTCAGCTTGTTAGTCGTTGTAGAAATGTGTCAGAATGATCAAAAAATATTTCTAAAGGAATGCTGCTCTGCCCAAATATAAATTATATAKAAAATGCAGATTAGGATACTGTTGAACCTCAGCAGGTAAATCTGAAGATTACCAAAGAAAGATTAAAAATGGACTGTACTACTGATCCTCTTGATCCAGAAGAATATTGACTGTTCAGCTTTCAAAGATGTAAAGGGGCAGGAAAAGCAAATTTAATACTTGAAGYATCAATTAGTATGAAACTTTTTTTCTTCAGTATTAAAGCAAGACATCTATTAAAATGTAGGTTTATATAATTATATGCCTCTAATTTTGGAGAACACAATCAAGAAAACCGGAAATTGAAAGAGCCAAGTCATTCATTTATTTTTAGTTGGTCTTTGCCCTGGAGATGCTTAGGAGAGAGTGYTCTTTCCCAGAATAAAGCTGGCATACTCTTTGATACTTGTAGTGGAGAAGTTGTCAGAACAAAGAGTAATTAGTCACCAAACCAACTGATGAATATGTAAAGCTTACAGAGTGCTGGTTTATGAAGCAAGGAAAAAAATAAAACAACTATYTTTGGAGGGCTGCAGAATTACAAACACATATATAGCTTAAAAAGGCCATTCACAGGAACCAAGAAATTTCAAGCCATTAAATTTTGTTTGTATAACCTGCTTGGACTGGCCTTCAAAATGAAATAATAAATCACCTCATAATAATCATATCATGATAAGCTCTTTGTTAAGATTTTTTGAATATTGGTAATTATTTATAGAATTTATGTGAGCATTAATGAATTGATTAAAAGTTCATTAATTTCATCAGGGATTATTAGTAATGTAAAGTCATTTTGCRAATATCAAATATGACACAAACAGTAGTAATATATTCAACCTATCATAAAATATGGTTAACTATAGGTGCCTTAAACCTTGGCTAATCAATTTATTAGTAACTTGAAAATGCAAATGGATACCGAAGCATCAAATTTTAGAAGATATTATAAATTAAGTTGTTAAATGGAGGAAAAGTGCAGGTTACACAGACATTCAAAGCACAATCAACAGGCAGTGAGGTCAGCTACGAGACTACGTCAGCGAAGCGGCTCCATTAAATGAAGCAAAGAGGATGTTACGACACCCATGGAAGGATATGGGAAAAAGAAAAAGAGTAATAGAATAATGCTGCTACATTAATCTATGTAGTGGTCTGCTTTCTCAGTCCATAAAATAAGCATTGAAGTAAGAGACTTCAGAGCTGGGCACTCAAAATGCTTAGGCCTGTGAGCAGTTTGCATGAAGAAAGGCTGTGACAATTTACTAGGGGTGGGAAATTAGGGAGAAAAATGGAAAGGAACAGCAGAATGTGAAGAAACGAGTCRTGTGAAGTCTGTCGTCCAGCAACACCATTTCAGTTTGTCCAGTCAAATAATAATGTGAAACTTAATTGCAATAATAMATTCAAAACCAGCACAAAGAAATATTTTTTCCACATCACACTTACCATATACGCAATGATCATCTTGATATCAAAACCAAGAATTTACCAAAATTGACATAACTTTAGTACGTGGTGATAACAATGGGGCATGCTTTTGTTTGCAGAAACCAGAGGCACGGCCTACTTTTGAAGACTTGCTTCACATCATCATTGACATTGCTGAGGGGGAAGAAGCTTTCTGAAAGAGAAAGAGCAGCCCAAGTACTGGAGAGGAGCCACATGCAAGACCTGTAGCCTTGTTTCTGTTTTAAAGGCTTAAGCTGCTGGGTGTTGTGAGCGTGTGGGGAACCTGTGACACTTGCTGCACTTAGTTATACTTGGGAGTTATACACGGTGCTGGGAAATGTGCACAGTGCCTTCAATAGGAGCAGTTCCTATATTTTTTTCTGAAAAATCAGCATTGCATAAAGGACAAGCTGAGCTCTCTATGGAGAAAAAGAGAGAATGTGACCAAAGGCTAAGAGCCTAGTTTGCATTTGCTGGGTTGTGCTTATATATCTACAGTCCATGTTTCTGAGTTTCTCTTTGCCCAGACAGTAGAAATGGTGGTATCAGTAGTGATTTGTATGCTTTAAATTTGAAGGTATCTATTAATTGTTAGTTACTGACACTGAAGTGTTTCCAGAGATTCTCCAGAAACATTGTTTTTCTCAGATGGTGGATCTGTGCCTTATCAAGAACTCAAAACCTGCCTTTTTCCTTTGCACGCCTTGTAAAATGTCGAGACCACCTAAGACCTCTCATAAACCAAAGACCTTCCAAGACGAGTCCAATCGTTACTTAGGAAAAATAAATCCAAGATTCAGCACAAGCTGCTGTCAGTGTAGTATAATACCTTGTTTTTGATTAATTATAATTTATATGCTGTATGTATTGTAAATATATAAATTCTCTACGTTTATTTATATAAAATGAGTGTTCTCTTGAAGTTTCCAAGCATGAGTTTGTTCATCCTTAGCTTACTTATGGAACTCAATATATGAGACTATAAATGAAAGAAATTACACCCCGTATATGYGTTAAAGGAGATATCCTTTTTCTGTCTCTGTTACCTGTATGTGCAATGATCTCACCTTTCTGTTCTTAACAGAAAATGTCATAGTATGTGTGTGTGTTGTATGTGTAAATAAACTAAATATTAACTGCTGTTTGGAATAATGTTTTGCAAATAATTTACTGACAGACATTGCTTCATCAGCCAAACTCACTGTTCATTAGTATTATGAGGATGTGTATGTCTATGCATATATATGTATGTATATATCTGTATATATACATATGCTCATAATACTGACRTATATGCATACATTATGTATAATAATGTGAATATATATTTATGTGGTCAGATGTTTACCACAGAAATGGCTGAGCTACTTTTTAGAGGTTCCTTGTCTTTTCCCATCTGCTGGAGATTAAACAGACTTCAGTGAGGCTTTAAATTAGCCTGACTATATTATACCTACAGATGTGAGGGGTATATGTGCTTCAGTTTTGCTATACTCACCTTCTGACTATGTTTTCTTATTTTTGTTGYGGGCTTATCTGTTTTTAATTACTGGTGCCCCTGACTGCTCTGTGTGACGGAGAATGGGTTGTCRTTTTGCAACAAGGGTTTTTCATGTGAAGAAGTGTGTGGTCAGGCCTATTTCAAAACAGGTTATTAAAGTGGCCTGTAGTTAGCTCAGTGCGGTCCAGCACTGCTCCATTTCAGTATGTCTGTAATCACTTTYGGAGGTGCTTGCATCCCTCCACTGCTTTTTCCAAGCCCTTCCAGAGGGACTTCCTTTCAAAGGAGAGAAGGCCTCTTGTCTGAAGAAATGCTTTCCAGGTACTCAGAGCCACCTAGCTAATGAATTAATGCATTTTTTAATGCATCTAGTCCCAGATGGTAAATTTTGCAAAAGATCAGATAAGCTCTGTACTTAATTCTTTTACTGACTCTTTGAGTGTCCTCAAAGACCCCTTGAAATTTTAAACTTTACTTGATTTTGAATTACTGCTTAGCTCTCCTGATTTCTGTAAAACATGAGCTTAATACTAGAAAGTTTCTTTTTTTTTTTTTTTTTAACAGAGATGAGATTAGTATCTGCTTGTGTTTTTTAAGGAAGGWAGGTAGGTGGGGCCAAGCCGTGTTTGTGTTCTACCATTATACCGTGCTTCGTATCAGAGCTAAGAGCTCAGCCAGGGGTGTTGTTACTGGCACCCCCGACGACCGAAGGATTAAGGACTGCATTTCCATCTGATTGTGAGCAGACAGCCTGACATGATTCTCTCTACCTGTAAGTAAACTGAGTCACAACATTTTGATCTTTGAAGTTTTGTTTTGTGCAGCAATTTTGTGCAGTTAGCTACCTATGAAAAATTGCCATGAAAGTACCAAGCAGCAATCTCTCGTGCGAGTTAGATGATCTGTGTTCAGATTGCTTGTCTTGACTTTCAGAATTACTGGCATCAGAGTTACTGACTAATCTAACTGCAAATCTAACTGCAGAATTACTACGATATGAGTGATTATAGACAAGTATTGAGCCTACTTTCCTACAGCACAGAATGAACTTCTGGGAAAGTGAAGAATGCCTGAACTTCCACGTGTAAAAAGCTTGAAGTTTGTATTTTAAAGTATTTTAGAAGCAAACTATTGATTTCTGGTTGATCATTGGTCTTCTGGTATTGCAAAAAATTGTCAGACCTACCTGTTCCGGAAGCATATTGTGTGTTGTTATTTGTTTTTGATGGGGAAAATTAAGTTTGAGTATTTTGCAAAGTGTCTTTGCGTACAATTAACCTACCTGCTGTGCAAGAGCAAGAACTTTGTGCAGAACATGGCATGAAAACGCATGTCTTAGAACTGGACTAAAACACTTTCAAAATTAGCAATGCTTTGGGAAACAGTGAATCAGAAAAAAAGAAACTCAATCTAGGAAGCTTGTGAAGTAGTAAAATTATAAAAAGGAAATTATAAAAATTCAGTTCTAACTAAACTTTTTGCTTTTGTCTAGCCCTTTGGTGCTGCGTCCCAAATACTGGTAAACAAAGTGAATTATAATTGGGGATAGGAACTAGCCCTATATGCAGCTATAACAACCCAAACCCTGCTGCTAGGTTTTAGGTGTTGTGGAACTTCATTGTTTTACATAATTTGTTAAAAAGTTAGCTGCAAGTTTTTAACAGATATTTGACTGAGAATCAAGTTCTATAATTTCCACATATTCCTCATGTTTCTCTTGGTATCTTTTTCTCTCTTTCCAAAACGGTGCATGTAAGAAGTCTAGGTTTGGGCATCATAATTCTATAGGCTAATCTGCCTTTGGATATATAGTAGAGTTGGTATATGTATTTGTTTATCAGTCCAGAGAGATAATATGTTACTATTTTTTAAAAAAAGTGTTTTCCTCCTACTAAAGGCATTTCTGGAAAAGAAAAGGCAAGAGCGATGAAGTTGGCTACACTTTACTTTGTGAATTCTCTGTCTGAACTATTTGAACTTTGATCTCACAAGCTTTCCTCAGGTATTGGAGAAAGGGAGATTCTTCACACCACTAAAGAAGGAAGTCTTGGTAAAGTAGGGACCAAGGTGTCAAGGCTTACATATATGAGGCTCCAACAATCTCGCATATATTCTAAGCTAATTTTTTTTAATGATTTACACCTGCTGAGGATTAAAGCTAAATGTGTTTTGGTAGCTTATGTTTTGACAGAAGTCAGGGAAATGTGCGCTGAGGAGCCAAGTGCAGCCGTGGACCCTGGGGAAAYCTTCCTGCCTGTGGATTAATAATAAGCAAGATTTAAACAATGTTTCCAGAAGTTTTTGGGAAAATTTTTGATTATACGAGAAGTAGGACCTGAAAAAAGTAAAGGGTCCGTAACTGCTTTATTTTAAGAAACTCCTGAAAATAATTGRCTATTTAAAGTTGCTGAAAATTTCTTTCTGTTAACCTGTTTCATTTTAGTATCCTGTCCAGACATTGTCGTTCATTCGTAATATGGTAAATCCACTTGGCCTCTGTTCTGTTCAAAAACTGGAATCCAAAACACGATCCAAGATGTGATTTCCTTACAGAAGCAGAACTCTCATTGATATCGACAATCATTAGTTTTTAAGTGCTATCATGATTTGTTAAGGTAGGGGGCATGAGGGTCAAGGCTTGAATTTATGATCTTCCAACAATCTTTGACAGATGTATAGGGCTTTGCTAAAGAAAAAGGGCTTGATCCAAAATTGGAACCAATAAAGAAGAATCTTTGCAATGGTTTCAGTGATTTGAATTAGGGCATAATACGAAGGAAAATCAAGAAGAAATATTTAAAACGGCACATTAATTTTATTTATTTTCCACTTCTTTCTACTTTTAAAGACAGCGAATTTTTCACATTAAAATGAGTTTGTATTTTCCATTTTGAATATAYGGACAAGCAAGATGGGTTACGGGAGCGCCGGGCAGGAAGCAGTCAGCACTGCTGGGGCACCTCGAGGCACCTCGAACGTGAAGATCTTCCTATGCTGCTAGCAGGAGATCAAGATATGAGCCAGGCTTGGCACGTTACTCATTCGGTGCATCAAAGCCTCTAACTTTTGCAGTGTTGGCCAAGTCTTTCTAAACAGCGTCACAGAGCAGCTTTTCTGTAGTGAGCTAGGAAGTGAAAAACATTGATTTTAAATTAAGGGAGAAAAAGAATCTTCACATATTTTGCTCAAGAAGTGTAACGTCACTGCCAGTGACTCAAAATGTGTTGATCAATGCATCAGTTTTTGTTAAGATGCTGCTGTTCCAGCTTATCAGGTCAATATTTCTGTATTTGCAAACCACTCTGCATTCAGAAGCAGGACCGAGTCCAAGGCCTGTAACTCTTAGCCCCACAGAACTGAAGGCCTCTCTCTGTGTACGTTGCTTGATACTGTTCCCTGGAGACTTGGTGGTTTTCCAAAGAGGAATTATCAACTTGCACTGCATTAATTTCTTCCATCTTTAATTTCTACTGAATTAATTGCACACTGCTGCAGGAATGCTGCGTAGCCAATGGAATTTTGGAAGCTGTGTTGCAGAACATGGAGCTAGTCATGGCTATGGGGAAGCTGATTTTCCAAGAGCTGCCAGTGCCTTCCTTCAGGATGATGGATATTTGTTGGATTGCTAGACAGTGGTTCGACGTGTAAAATAGCAGGAAGAAGCAGGAGGAGCAAACTTGGCAGAACTCTCTTTCTCTGCAGGCCCAAGAGTTTGCTGCGCGATGGGCCTATCTGAGCTTCACTCTAACCTGAGCCTTCACCTCTAGTCTGCCAACTGCAGCCACATTTTGTGATCTTTGGTTCATTAGACACTCTAACCTCGGAAAAATAACTGGCCAAATAAAAAGCATGTGTCTCATGAAACATCCTAATCACAGCTTTAATCTAGAAGCTAAATAATCTTATATATATGCTTGATATGTTTTCAAAATCATTGCATGCGTTCATTTATTGCTAATTGCTTTTAGCATAGCAAAGGGCATTCAGATATGAAAAGCAACCACTAGAAGAGCAGGCATGAAAGTCACTGATGGCAAAGTCTGAAGGTAGGAACCTCACTTTCACAGTAGTAGTCAAATCTTTTAGCTCTTACTAGAACATCATTCTTACATAACATTGAAACTCTGCAGTGCTTGGGCTAAAAATATCCAGCGAGTCTTCTCCTAAGGAGAGCGAGTCATCTAAGGAGGAATTATATGTTTAATTAGACTAGATGGTATAATCAGAAGCAATAGACGAGCTTGCACATGTCAGCTTCCTTTTGGCACAGCACTAACTACTGATTAAACTTCAAGGTAATAGCTGAAGTAATAGAAAAACAGGATTTTTTTTCACCCACATTGTTTGCTTTTTATAGAACATAGAAGCCATTGTAAAAGCTATTATAAAACCTATAAGAATCTAGGTTGGGGAAAAGCACAATTCCTTCCTAAGGTATTTGGGGAATTTTGGTAAGCAAGTATGTAATTATTCATGCTGAAAATTAAACAACACTTTTTCTGCTGAAATTGGAATAGCACTTTTCCTCGAAGGACAGTTCTTGCAAGCCAACATCACCATGCAATACATTTCCGGGACACTAATACTACTTTAGAGGCACTTGTTCTTTAGCATCCTGACTTCACTTTGCTCTGAAATTTCTCTTTTTCTTTAGGAATGGGAGAACAATGCTAGTAAAACTGAAATATTTCCCATCTTACTATAAGGAAATGATCAGTCATTCCAAGTTTGTTTTCATCTAGGATCTAAGTAGGTAGACCCAATAGTAAACTCATGCTAGAGACAGGTAAAGTTAAGGTGATACAATTTTTACGAATGAGGAATAGTTCAATGGACCCCAGAAAAATATGCAGCAAATAAATTACATTGCCTATATCTTCTGCTCTGATTTCTTTAAAGAAAATTGTTGGTGTCAGCTGACTTGGGTATTTGTAATCCCCAAGTTTTGCATAGCCGTCAGTGGAAACTTTTACCAAGCAGTTGATGCTGTCTTCTGATTAGTGCAGGCTTGCCAGCTTCCCACACAGCAGACGCTTCACAGGATGCAGCACTCTAAGCGAAATTGCCCCACAACTTTCATGGTAAATACTCAAACCAAAACACGTACGAGACAGGGCGCTTCCTCTTCCGACCCAGAACTAATTTGATCTTATCTTCCTGCTGTTTGACATTCTCTCTTCCTTTATTAGGGCAAGATCTTTTGCATGCTCTGTGTATATTTATAGAGAAAATCGTCCCATTTTCACCAGTTTAAGTGAGAACTGTTAGGCCTTTGAGGGCAAGGATTCATAGTCTCAACACACTTTGCTGTTGCATTGGTAGAAACTACTATAGGTCACTAGCTAGACTGTCCTATTTATCATACCAGAGAGGATTTGATCACTAGGATAAACAAGACAAGACAAAAACAAAATGCCATGAGGGGAAACAAACTGGAAGGCACTAGTCAGAGTGTACGAAGAGGTATCATGTGAACACTAAAGCAGCTAAATACTGAGACTTCAGGAAGATCGTTTCAAGTGTAGGCCTGAAGCCTCTGCCAGTGCTACAGCCTCAGGGGTGGAGAAGGGCCGGGACTTGCTGGTGTGGGATACGAAGACTGTTTTTGACTGGTGCAGCTGGGCATGATGGAAGCCCTTTCTCTATATAACTATCTCTTAGAGTTAAACCATAGCCACCTTATGACCTTAAATCAACCATAGCCACTTAGCCGCCACCTCCTGCGGTGAGGGCCCCAGGTGACAGAGGGGACAGAAGCCAGCCTACCCTGAGGCTGGGGGTGACGGACACAGGCAAGACGAGGATGGGGCTGGTGTCTGGAGGAGGCACCTCTGGAAGTGTCTCGACCCTGGGGCCCCTATGCTGTTCCGAGCAGTTTCCTTGCGGCCTCGCGGCTGCTTGGTTCGTGTGGAGATGGGGAAGAGCCTGCAGGTGCAAAGGGATAGAGTCATAGTTACAGGTGCTGGATGAAACCCTCATAGCATGACCAGAGTGACCACAAACCATGCAGTCACCTATTTCAAATCAGGTCATCTGACATGCTTAAAACCAACTGAGAAAACATCGTAACTTTCCTGCTACTCACACCATATATCCTGAATTGACTCATATATGTATACAGATGTCTGAGGTTTTCTGCTCAAGCTCATCAGCTCTTTGGCATGTAGGTGAGAAGTCCATCTTTGGTCACTTCAAACCTGTGCCAAAGAACGTATTCTGTTAGTAGTTTAACTAAAAGCAGGAAAATCACTAGCAACACAAAGAGTTGAATTGTGTCTTCTTTAATAAATCTTAAAATAAGAAAAAACGCTTTTCTTATCAGGGTGGCTTTATGTTCAGCTTAAGTAATCTAAAATCCTGTCATCACTGAAGGTGATGGTTCATCTCCTGTCTAGGGTCACGCTGCCTTTGGTTGCACTGGTGGAGTGTACATGGCTGTGTGATCAGTCAGAACAGGACTGATCTGGCTGAAAATTCATTCTCCTTTTCTTCTTTTTCTTTTTTTTTTCCATTCTTTGCTGATTTCATGAGCTGATTTAATTCATCACAGTGCCTTCTAATTACTACGGTCAGTGTAAGGGATACAGCAGCAACGTGTAGCTGGGTGGGAGAAAAGCTCTGCTCTCTCAGATAGATGCAAACTCAGCTTTAATGATTTACCAAGTATTTTGTGGTGGGACAGAGCTAATGATACTGCTAAGTACACCTCCTAGGCCTTAATTCTGCAAGTTATGTAAGCAAATTAGCAAGAACACTGCAAATGTGTAAAATATTCCTGTTCACAGATCACACCATCCAGTCTGTTTTCTGCTGCTGTTGCTGCTGCTGCACAGTGCAAAAAAGGTATGTGAAATGCATAAGCTCTTCAGCAATTGAGAGAATCAAAATATTTGCACCTAGAAGACTTTCAGTGATCCATTTGCACTAGAGTGGCTAATTATGCAGAAGTTTAAAATAAGCCCTACCCTATATACCCCTAACATGAATGAAGACATCCTTATATATACATGATATACACATACACATATAAATATATGTGAATTTTTTTAATGAACATTTATATCTATATGTTTACTCAAGTATTTCATGTTCTTTAAAATTAGAGCCATGAGAATGAACGTGGACCCAGATACCGGCCTGGTGACCAAGTACTCGGCCTCACAGAAAGAAGTTGCCTACACATCTACTCGGAAGTACTGGGTAAGTAACGCTTTGAAAGGCATAAAAATGCATGAGGTGATGTGCCACGCAGTGGCCTGCTACCAGAACCAGTACAGAACTAACCTCTGAGAATGTATTCCTGTAATTGCCTTCAGAAAATACAAGTAAAGGTGTTCTAAGAACTACACTGAGTGTGAAAAGAGGGTCACAGTGGGTTTTGGAGTCTGGTTGACCTCACTGGGAGACTTGGCTTGTAGTCACCGGTCAGGGTAGTTCCCATTCGACCCCATGGGTATTTGAGCAAGGGAGGTGAAAAGGGCTCAGCTCAGCTGCCATGTGACACATTCCCCTCAGCTTTACTAGATCCAAGCAGAATTAATCTGAGTTTTCAAAGCACAGCTGAGTGCAAACCCAGAACCTGAACTGTCACAAAAGGAGATGGTTGCGTCTCTGCTGATTTGCTCCCAATGTCTGCAGTGCCCTTCCCATCCATGTTGGTTTTTGAGATGAACAGCCAAATTCCTGGTTACCTTTTTCAGTGGTACTCTGCTAATTTGCACTAACTAGGGAGTTATCCCAGGATTTACATTGAGCAGCGGTCAGAGAAAGCTTAAGGTAAATATATACTTGGCCTATTACTTGTTGTGCTTTTCTTCGTACTTTTGGCTCTGATACTCAAGCACTCAAATGTAGGTCTTGCTGTCTCGTAAGTGGCTGAGTGATGGTATAACACAGTGAGAAATAATGATCAGGATTTACTCCTTTTAGTAATAAAAAAATAATGTTAGTAATAAAAATAATACTAGTAACTGGTGAAATGAGAAATAATAAGGAAAAAAGACAATGATGAAATATATATATATATATTTTCTTTCACTAGCATAAGAGGCGGGCAGTCCAACAGTTTAAGAAGAAGGCGTTACCTCCTTTACCCCCTGAAGCCTTGGAAGACTATGCAGAAAAAATCAAAGTTATTGCACTATATGATTTTTTTGCTAGAGGACCCTCTGATTTAACACTCAGGAAGTCAGAAGAATACATCATCCTTGAAAAGTATGACCCCCATTGGTGGAAGGCAAGAGACCAGTATGGGTAAGAGAAAGGCATCTGTTTTAATATATTCTCCTGCACTGAAAGGGGGAAAAGAATCCACTAAAATGAACTCCTGTTAAAGCAAGTAATGGTACAAGAGATGTGTGACATTTTGGAGATAGACATTTTTGGAATATTTATAAATGCTTTTTCTCAACTTATATTTGCAGTGAGAGTCCAAAATATTACTATTTTTTATACACATGCACGCACACATTTTTATTTATATAAAAACTTTGTATAGATCCAAGATTAGAACTGAGAAGCTTGGCTTCTGATTGAGAAGAAGTATATATTTTTTTCTTCATTTTCTTTTGGCTTTAATTGAAACTTCCAATTAACATGCTGCTCTAAGCACTCTGCAAATACTTCCCCCAGCTGACCTGTTTGTTTCAGTAACTGTCACCAGCTGTGGGGCTCATACATTTTCCTGGAGTGGAAGGATTTAGMCTTCTATTCAATTCCTGCATTGGGATTCTGTATCTGAAGATATAGAAAAATAGCTTAAATAATCCTATAATTCAGTAAAAGATGTATATCTGAATTCTTAATAGTTTGCATCCTACCATAGCATTATCCTCAATGTATTTGTTTCAGGAATGAAGGTCTAATTCCCAGCAATTACGTAACTGAGAACAGGCAAAACAATTTAGAAACCTACGAGTAAGTGCACTTGAACGTGATTGTTGTGCTTTCTTTTCTCAAAACGGGATGATTCATTGTAGAGCTTGATCCTTTCATCTTTGTTAGATATATTAGATACAGAGATTTTACCAGAAGTTCTCTCTCTCTTTTTTTTTTTTTTTTTCTTTCTTCTTTATTTTTTGTGTGTGTGTGTGGAAACCTTACTCTTTTACTCAAACCGGTTAATTCATTCTGCACCGTGTGCTCTGGGGGTACAACCCGCCCTGAACACCGTAACGATTCGTTTGCATGAACCAGAATGTCAGAATCCAGATGTTTCCTATTTGCGTGGGTCGACTACACAGCCTTTCTATATTATAATCTCTTTCTGTTGTGAACAGGTAATTAAGTGACTAGAAGCTGATTCTGCCCAGTGAGAGATTATTATGTGCAATGATAACTCTATTTGGCTTTTGGACTAGGAATAGTGCAATAATTAAGAAGGATTACTCCTGTTAAACAGAAAACGATGGTGGTGGTGGGAATTGCTTGCCCTCTTTTTTTGTTTGTTTGTTTGTTTTTTAAGAATATCAGGAGTTAAAGAYTGGATTTCTCTTTCTTGTAGCTGGTACTGCAAAAATGTAAACCGGAGCCAGGCAGAGCTTCTSTTAAGGCAGAAGGTAACTCAGCATATTAACACAGCTAACAGTAACTGGAAAGGTCTATGAGTAGAGGCACCAAGAATGTTTCAGCAATCAAATCCAAATCTGTTTGGCAGAGAGAATACCTTAAAATAAAGGGACAGCTTTCTGGAGTGAATGTATAGGGTAGACTATGGAGACCTCCCAGTATTTTAAGTTTTAGTCCCAGCAAATTCTAAGGAGATCTTCAATATGAGTTTAATTGGATTTTATGCTGTTTGCTAAGCTTATCTTTTATCCAAAACACTGAAGACTGAAATCTCTCTAATAAGCAAGATACTAAAGTGGCAGAGTTAATAACCTTCCACCCTGCAATTATTTTATGTATAAAGCAAGTAGTCCATACGCTATTCCACCCTYTATCCATTATTAAAGTTCTTAAGTTAGCACTAATTAAGTCTTTCTAGGTTCTAATTYTCCTCTACTAATTTTAATAACTTTAATTTACAATAAATAGCTTCAGTTAGTATAGTAACAAATATTTCTGTATTTCTTTATGGTTATGTTCTTTGCCTCACGTGTAAACATGTAGAGATCCTCCTCAACATGGACGATGATTTTTCCCGTGATTTCATTAGTTTTGTGAACCATTTCAGAAGAGAGTTTGCTGCCAGTTTGTTTTAGTAGTCAGTCCACAGGACCCAGTAATCAGATACAAGGCCTATTGCAAGGGATTTTGCTTCAAGCAAAAAAGCCCAAAATAACTCTCTGTGGATTTCTTTGCAGTCCAAAGAAGGAGCATTTGTGGTCAGAGATTCAAGCCACCGGGGGCTTCTCACACTGTCTGTGTATTCGCGGTCTAAAGAGTGAGTAGGACTTGCTCTCAGTTGGGTAGTGGGTTGAATCAAAACGCAAAGCCAGATCTTCCCTCAAATTCCTGGGCATGGGATGTGCCCAACCTCTGCTAGACCCAGCTAATACTTCCCAGCCTTCAAAAACACCTAYAGCTGCAATGTGACCCTCATTGCTTTCTTCTGGGCCCTCAAAACCAGGGAGAGACAGGCAGCAAAACGAGAAGAAAGCACTGAAGTCATAAAGGTGAGAAATATAGAAAAGGAGATAAAGGTACCACTGAAGGCACCACTTGCCTTTGGAGAAGCAGAATGGAAAAATCTAATCTTGGACTACATGTGGAGATGTTTTTAGCTCTCTGTAAAATTCAGGTTGTGAAGAGTACGTTAATTTTAGAAGTTTAGATTCAAATGAGTGCTAATTTAGGAGAGATGTATATTAAGAGCGACAACTATTTTTTGTGCATTCAATAATACAAGAATAAATATTTGCACGATAAAATAATAATAAAAAGATAGAGATCTAGTTAAGGACAATTTTTTTCTTARTCAGTGTACCAAGTCATTTGAAGTAGGGAAATGTGTCTTAARGACTTAGATTTTTCTGTACATTCTCTCCAGGTAAAATATAATCAAACCACTACATATTTTTATTCTGTGTGATGTTCTTGATTTCAGAAATCATAGAGGAGGCATTCGACATTACCAAATTAAGAAAAACCACTTGGAACAGTATTATGTGGCAGAAAAATATCTCTTCTCATCTATTCCTGAACTCATCCAATATCACCAACAGAATGCTGCAGGTAACACATCCAAGCTGATATGGTTTTACTGCTGATGATCATTAGGAATTTGAGAGAACRTAAATAGCACTTTTTGCATTCCTTTCCTTATAAAAGGAGGCACAAGTTTCCTCGTTGCTGACAAGCTCAAATGTGCAGTGAGTCTCTTGCCAGAGCAGTGGCTGCGAGGTGCACATACCGTGCGGGAAGTGAAACTGCCGAGCCGATGCACACGAATGAAGTGAATTTTACAGAATTAGGAGYGTCACCTTCACCTGCTCTTCATGCCGCTGGTTCATGCTTGACTGAATGTGACTTAGGTTCAGCTTGATTATAATTCTTTGCTTGTCTGAAACGCAGTAACTTGCAGGCATGCAATTAAAGAAAAACAGGAAATACGCTCGGCCCTAGCTGGTGATTTTGCCAAAACCCCCAAACAGTTGAAAGGCAGAACTGGGGACCACAAGGGCTCTGCAAGACTGATTTAGAGCCTGCCAGAGTTAACCACCTCTGCTTGGTTGCTGATGCCAGCCTTAAATAATGTCTAACAAATTAAAAAAGCCCTTTGTCCTGGCTCTGCCTGTCATTTGAATACAGTCTAAAATCTTTCTATCCTGAAAGAGGGGAGATGGGAAAAGATGCAGAGGCCCCTAGCACTGGTGAGGAAGGAAGATATAGGAATGTATAGAGGCTTTTTCCTGGGAGAGGAGGACTGTAGGAATTCCATGAAAGAAAAAAGGATCTGAAAGTCTTGGGAGAATGGAGGGATGTAGAGAGCCCTTGGTAGGCAGCAAGAAGTAGCTTCAGAAATAAAGGAAGCATCCAGCTCCCTTGTGCTTGCAGGAAAGCAGGTAGCAACCAAATGAACCTTCCAGGTGTCATAGGAAAGCAGCAAGGGATGGTTTCACTGGTACATCTGGCTCCTGAGCTCAAAGGGAAACCATAACAGGCCAAAACTTTTCTTGTGATGGGAAATAAACCTGAAAAATCCTGCTGAAGGAGAAAGCCTCGGTGGGTGATACTGGGTGTATAAAATTACCAGCACCCTAGAAATAAGGAAGAGTATCACTTTTGGTTGTATGGAGGTATATTTTTGCAGTGGGATAAAGTTCATAGTTAAATAATAATGCACTTTCAAGGGTGTAAAATGCTATGAAAATTTTARTTAACTATTGAACTAATCAACAATTTTAGATAATGTTTCCTTGAGGTAGGAACTGCCTTATCACRTATACTGGTACAATGACTGGCTGGATCTCAGCTGGTACCCCAAGGTGCACTGTCATACAGCTGTTAGCAATACTTAATAATAAATAAAAACAATTACGTGGCATTTTGAAAACAGCACCTGTCTCCCTAAACAGTAACTCATCTGCCAGGCTGAAAAGAGGCCGTCCTCTCACTCACTGTATTTAGGGCCTTATTGAATATAGTTTTCCTCAATATCTTCTCATTTATCACTTAATGTGAGAAACAAGCTATTTTTTTTTTCTGAGCAAGCTCTTTTTTGAGAACAGATACTGTGCAGCATAGTTAAAAATGGGATAATCTGTCAACAGAATATTATTGCTTTGCCTCCTACAGGTCTTATCACTCGTCTCCGGCATCCARTTGGATCAATGGGATGTTCCTCACCAGCAACAGCGGGGTTTCGTTATGGTAAATTTTGAATAATGTTTTGGTGAATGTTTAGGAATCGGTCTACTCAGAAATTGTATTACACTTATCAGGTGAATTATACCATTASATTGGTGTATTTTCCCACTAATAAYRCACACAGAAACAGTTTCATGTTCACTGGAAATAAATGTTGATTTCCTAGGAAGGTGATGGTACCAAAGGGAACATCCTTCTGGATTCATTCAGGTTAGCACCTGTTGTGCTTCTTTTATAACTTCTAGAGCATTTCTTATGTGGAATTTTGTAAGCAGACCTAAGACTCAAATATGCATTTAATGGCCTCTTAAAGGATATCTGAATTATTTAAATGCCTGGAAAAAAAATCAATTAATATTTCTGAGGAAGATTTTCTTTGTTGATTCTGCAAGTTTTAGAAATAAGAATAAAATCTTAAACAGTATTAAAGAACAACTAATATATGTTTGTTTTGTGTATCCACAGCAGGAAGTTAATATCATCTGGCTAATGAATATACATATGACAAAACAGGAATCTTCAAAATCACCTGTAATCCCGTGAATGTTCCTATAAATAACAAGTCTTAACTATTAACTGTTAACTATTTCTGAAGCTATACTAATCTACTCTGGATCTTGATCAGAGTTTAAAACATCAAACATGACGATGTTTGCTATAAAGAGCTGTAAAAAACCCTTCATATATAACATATATGAGCATGCAGAGATCTTCAGATATTCCGGGCCCATATTACAGTAGAGGAAGAGCTGTGTTGCTGTAAGAATTAGTGGCATCCTCTCTCCTGGAGCATGGGTAAGGGAAGCTGGCCTGACTGCTACGACATGTCTGTTTCTTTTTGTAGAGGAGTGGGAATTAAACCCCTCTGAGCTGACGTTCATGAAGGAGCTTGGACGTGGGCAGTTTGGAGTAGTTCAGCTGGGTAAATGGAAAGCAACTGTCAAGGTTGCCATCAAAATGATCCATGAAGGTGCAATGTCTGAAGATGATTTCATTGAGGAGGCCAAAGTGATGATGTGAGTCTAAAAGCTGCATGATACATAGAGATTACACTGAGATGATTAATTATATTTATCCCCACAAAACAAAGAACACTGTAAGGACTGTTAATGCTCTTGACATGCAATATAGAAAAGTTGATTTTTGTGGTCTAAATCAGATTGCTCCAGATGCTCAATACACTTGTTGCCAGTCTTTTTTTTTTTTTTTTGTAATGGGTAATACCTTGCTCTGCAAAGCTCTATCTGTGCTGAGAGCTGCTCTTAAGATGGTTAAGTGGAATCTGTAATTCTGTGTCTCTAAGATCACTGACAGATCTTAAACTTGCCTACTTCGTCTGAGAAACTCTATCACCTTTTCTTCTGATTTCCCAAATTCCCTAATGACTTGCCAGTAACAAACGACAGCCTGACTGACAGGGACATTTTTGACAGGCACCTCTGCCACCCAAAGCTGGTGCAGCTTTACGGGGTGTGCACCTACCACAGGCCTCTCTACGTAGTGACCGAGTTCATGGAGAACGGCTGCCTCCTCAACTACCTGCGGCAAAGGCGAGGGAAGCTCAGCAGAGACGTCCTGCTAGGCATGTGCCAGGACGTGTGCGAAGGAATGCAGTACCTAGAAAGAAACAAGTTTATCCACCGGGATTTGGTAAGTATGAGAGATTTTCTGTGAATGATGGCAATGAAGGACTCGCCGTCCTTCATTGTCCTCATGTTCTGTAGGGCTTGGGCGTTGCTGGATCTAATAAGACCACAGGGTTTTCCTGAGGAACGCAGCACTCTGGGTGGACTTCTCAAGACTTCTCAGCTGTTCCTTCACCCACAAGCAGCTGGAAAAATGATGTGATAATTGAGTGAAGTCAAAGCAAGCCAGGAAATTATCATGGAAAGACATCCATGGGATAGGATCCATCCATAGGATTATCACACACTGATCACAGTGCAGCCATAATCTCAGGAATAAAAAGGGGCAGCAGTAGCAAATTATTCTATGTAACAAAATCTCTCTCTCTTCCCTCTCTCCTCTTGCTCTCCACCACCTTGCCTTGGGATTGGGGTATATGGGATATGTGCTTTTCTCCTCTATCCGTCAAGCATCTGGGAGGAGTTTCTTTATATTCTGCTTTTTCTCCAACACTCCTGTCTGGATGCAGCAGAAATCTTTCTGCTCTGCCCATTCTGGCTGCTGGAAAAAAATGGAAAGTCTCAAAAGCTTCCAAGGAGTTCTGATTTCTTTCATGAACAGTTTTTAAAATTCAGAGTAAGTATCCTAATGCCAGCATTCGGGAGTATAGCTGCTTGGATAACTAAACTCTGTATCCTAAAATTTTATTTTACTGTGCAGGAATATATGAAATGTTTTAGCTTATACTTAAAGCATTCAGTCTGACAAGTCTGTGTAAATGATATGATGCAGTGATGAAGCATTTTCATTCACTTGAAGCCAGAATTTCCCTTTTTATCTTGTATTTTTGAGGRGGTCAATCATACCCTTTTAGAATATAAACTATATGTGTAAGATGAAAAAATAAAACTGTTGTAGTTTTCTAAAAATGCACTGATTTCAACTCTGTTTCTCTCACTTTGCCTAGGCTGCAAGGAACTGCTTAGTCAACGCGAATCAYGTTGTTAAAGTGTCTGACTTTGGGATGGCAAGGTACGAAGACACACACATGACTTTCTGGAGTGCCCTGTTTTCAGTCAGCAGCATCAAGGCCTTAATTAATGGCATGGCTCACTCTGCTGCTTTGGGAACTCCCATTGCACTCAATTTCCAGGCACTTGCTGAAATGCTGGGGCTGCTATTTAGTGGTTGCACCGTGGCTGCCTGATACATTGTTCTCTTGCTACTGGTAGAAAATGTTTTTTTGACATATCAAAAGTGATTTTTGAAAAGCTCAGTGAGTGATGGGCTGCCAGGAGCTTAAAGAAACAGTTTTTCCCCAAGGTTTCTGAGTGCTGGGGAGGGTCTATATAAGCACTGACCTTCTCGGGGCCTTCATAGCAGGAAGTGGCCTGTGCTCACCAAGCAGGGAAGTGGCTTTTCTGCTTAATGTGTGGACCAGCCAAAGGTGGAGAAACACTTGGTATTTCTAGCCTAAGGATACTTGCACGCTCACAGTTTGTGACTAAACAGTTGTTTTTAAAAGGTCATGCTAGCCCATGTCAATGCCTGTTGGATGCTTTGCTCCCTACAAGTATTACCTCAGCATGAGGAGGCTGAACTCATCCAAATTCACCAAAAAACAAGCATAGTGAGGGACAAAAATGTTGTCAGGATCCAACCTGAGTAACAGGGACTCGAGTGGCTCATGGTGGCTATGGGGACCTAGCACCAGGTGGGTGTTGGAGGAACCTCCCTCCCATCCAGGGAGGCCACTGCGAGGCCACCACGACACCCTGAGGTCCCTCAGAGCTTGCAAAGCTCCCGCCCCAGCCCTTTCACACTCACGRTGACCTCTTTCTGTGCCCGCACCAGACTAAGAGAGGGAAATCGAAGCAGCGGTTTCTCTGGGTGACCTTATTACGGGCGCTAAAAGGAGTTCATGCTGCTGCCTGCCCTGAGAACACCTTCGCTAATGTAGGTTGATACCAGGAACATCTACAAAACTTGTACATACACAGGGGTCCATCTGCCAGCCTTGCAAAATGTTGCTCTCACACTTCCAGAGCCAAAGGGCCCTCATCTTCTTCACTGGGAGACCTTCGCATAGCTCCTATCAGCTTGGGCAAARAAAATTGCCCTTTCAGTGAACCGGATTTTTTTGTTTTTTGTAACATATATCTCACTACTTGCATGACAGAAAGGGTGCTCAAATATATGATGCAATTGCTTTGTTTTTCTATATTGACCCAATATTTTTGTTGAATTATAAAGTGCCTGGAGAAATGTATCCAAAATAAATTGCTCTTTACTGTTAAAATATATTCTATTTCTTGATTTCTTCTTTTAAGGTATGTCATTGATGATGAATATATCAGCTCTTCAGGTGCCAAGTTTCCAATCAAGTGGTCATCTCCTGAGGTCTTTCATTTTAAAAAATATAGCAGCAAATCAGATGTCTGGTCATTTGGTGAGTCGATTAGTTTAATGTGCARCAACATAGTGTGTTTCTCTGAAATGTCTGATAAGATTTAAAGAAGTGCAATATTCTATTGACATTCCCTCTAGCTTATCTTTAGCTTTAGTCCTCCCCCATTTTTTAAATCTCACCTATGTTAGAAGAAAGTGTTTGTGAACTCTTTTAGAAGTTCAAGGACCTGGTCTGCATATCCAGATTTGATATCCTACTTCTCCTACAAGACAGAAATTTCATTATTCCTAACGTTTATTTTTTCTAGGTAATTTAACAGACATAGTCTTGCACATCAGTCTACACACGGTCCTACTAATCATGAAAATACCCATCCACCGAAACCCTAGTTGTCAAAAAAATTAATTTTGACTGAAATAGGCGTTCTTTATATTGTTGCCATTAGCCAAATACGTATTCATTTCAGTAATTTAATAGGCCATTTTCTTAGCTGACTTAAATAGGGGGAAAATTGTATTATCTGAGAATTTTGCCAGTTCTCTCTTCATTCAGCTCAGGTTGCTCTTATTTTCTTGTCATATTCAAAGCAAGGAGTGTTCTGTTTGTTGGTTGGTTTTTCTTTTTTGGTGTGTGCTTCTGATACTGTCAAATAACTTGTCCTTCTTTTTTTTTCCTCCCAAATGTTCATTTCTAGGTGTACTGATGTGGGAAGTCTTCACAGAAGGCAAAATGCCTTTTGAAAGTAAATCAAATTCTGAAGTTGTCCGTGAGATTTCTGAGGGTAACCGACTTTATCGACCATATCTGGCACCATATACTGTGTACAAAGTCATGTACAGCTGCTGGCATGAGGTTTGTTGCTTTTACTGTCTTGTGATATTACTTTACTGTATTCTTCATTTTTAATGCAGACCTAAAGGCAGCTTTGAGACATGAGGCATTAAATTTCATACCAGTGTTATCAGCTTCTGCAGCACTCACTGTTCTTTCCACAAATCATGGCTAAGCTTACAAGCCTCCGTTTCTTTTGGTTGTTACATCCAACAAAAGTAGGGCACATCATTAATACAACAGGTCTACATCATCCTTGCTCTTGACTATTCCACTGTGGTCTCACTTCTCACCTGCATCAAATGTAAGGTGTAAGACTTCTTTCACACCCTGTCATAGCTTTATCTGGCTCTGTTCTGAATGATGACCTTAACATATTCCTGTCCAAAGCAGCGCTGCCTACAAAGTACAGATTTTATAGCACCTTCTTTGGATGTATATCTCACTATAGCTGTAGTAATGCAGCAGACAGTTCCCTTTCTGCTCTCTTGTGTGGCCCCTTTTCATTCCCTCCTCTCCCATTCAGTACCATTCAGGTTTTTGTTCTSACATCTACCCATGAAATTTTCCCTATGGCAATACTTGAAATAATGCAACAGGATCGATCCTTTCCCAAAGGCCCAGGGAACATCCCTGAGTATCATGGTTTCCTGAGTGTTTTCCAGTGATYCTTTGCAGCTGGAGAAACCCTATGGAAGTTCTGGTCCAGAAACAAAATAAAAGATTCTTAAAGAAATTTTAGAAACTCTTTGAAAAGTGGCTGTGCTTATGGTATAGACAGGAAGCTGTCTATTGACTTTCTGACACATTGACTTGAAGAACACATGAAATTTTTCTCTTGGGTAATAACCTTAATATTTTTTTCTCTATATTAGAATCAAATGTAATTTTAAGTGGTAGCTTRTTGTAACCATACAATAATGTGTAACTATATTCTGAAGTTACTACCATAATTGATCAACTCCTAACATGCATTTATCCTCTACTTTCCTTTCAGAAACCCGATGGACGTCCTACTTTTGCAGAGCTACTAGAGACCCTAACAAATATAACAGAGATGGGATAGTCAGGTTTTCACACACCTTTTTTTGCCGAAATATTAGCATTAAGACTCAATAATGTAGTTGATACAAAAAGCTCATTTCTTTACAGTCTTCTTTACTTATATCACAGTGTCTGCACCCTAAGTATTGAAGCAACTGTWCAGATTTGGCCTAATTTTGTTTTAGTCATTTGAGTACGTATCTCAGGAAATTTGGTTTTGGACTAGGAAACCATTTGTTTTCAGGGAGAAAAGTCTTCTGTCTGAAAAGTAGTASCTAAACTTTCTTGCCCTGTAGGCCTTTTCATTTATTTTTTTCTTCCAAACAAGAGTGTCACTAATTTCTGTAACAATATTAATAAGAAATGATTTGTTGCTTAATACAGTTTCATGGACTGGGGAATACAGATGGGTGACAGCTAATGTGATGCAGGAAACTCTGCTGAAGCTCTAAGTAGGTCGAGTTTAAGGACGAGACCTTTTGCACTGCGAGGCAGGCGATGCTGAAGCAAAGCACCAGTATTTCAGCAGCAGCGATGGTGCTGCTGAGCTCACCCACTGACCACTGCAGCAGCACCCCATGTTTGCTCGTCCGTAACCCAGATTTAGGTTAATATTCGTTTCATTTACTCTTCRTTTTGAGCAATGACAGAAAAAGTGAAGGCTATTACTTAATAGTTTAAAGATGGTTATTTAACATAAGAGTTAGGCCACTGACAATAAATAGTTTCTTAACATGTGATTGCGTTGTGACATTTATAAAAACACGCATATTTGATTTTATAGCATTTTTCAGGCAAAATAACTTAAAATTATCTGAAGAATGAAGAAATTCTTTACAACTTAATTTTACTTTTTTTCCCCCCATTTCCGAATCTTAAAGATAACTGCAACAATAAAATGAAAYATCTTAATTTTGCCCAATTTTGGATTTCTAGGAGATAACAGTATCTCTAGGTCAAATTCACTCTCCATAACTTTTACTTTATGATAGATTTTATCCCTAGGGAAAGCAAGCTCTTCTATCATTCACATTTTGGGGAGTATTTTCGAATAGTGTTTTAAGGCATTGCTGCTTCAAGTGAAACGCGGTATCTTTATCCTTCTTTTGTTACCTGCTAAAAGAATAAGGTAAAATGAAACAACACTGCTGYGCACACACAACAACTTTGGGCCTAGGCCACAGCCACGCGTTGCTTTTTAACCAGCGATGCCAAATTCAGTGTACATCTGCAAATGTAAAAATACATGGAGCCTTTGAATAGTATATGAAGAATTTCTTTTAATAGCTCTTGGGAAACGGGTTTTGCTACATTTACGACCACGGGTTAATATATAGCTAGCAGGTTCAACGCTGCTGGGCAAGGGAAGGGAGGCCGGCGTGCCCTGAGCAAGCAGTGGTGCCACTGGCCCCAGCTGCTGGGCAGGCCCTGGTTAACACGTGGGGACAGGGCCGTTTAACAGCCAACAGCGAATGCCTGGCAGGGAGTAAATTCAGGTGCGTTGCAACGTGCCTGGCAGCACTGGAAGTCTGCGCTTCAGCAGTGTTGAGGAAGGCCCAGCAGGACAAAGGTCAGGTGTATTAGGCTTGTTTACTTGCCAAGAAGAGCTACACCCATAAATAAAGTTTAGCAATTGGCACCCCAGGCCTCGTGGGTGCTGGGAGCTCAGCTCAGATGCCGACCGTGTTCAGAAATCAAAGCACAGGAGCAGGGCAGCTGGGGCCAGTATTGCCCGATTTGGGGCTTTTAAACCCTCGTGTGTTTGTGTGAGAGAGACCTAGTTGCGAGGCTGAACAAGTCCTCAGCACCTGTGAAAATCCAGCTGATGGCTGAACGTGAGGAAATGGACTCGCAGCAAGGCAGTGCGAGGGATGAGGAAAGAATGCAGAAGTGCCCGTTCTGGGACACGAATCACTTCAGCTTTTGATAGAAAAGAGAAGCATCCAGAATTCACTGACAAACCAGTATTTACCTTCAGATGGCGAAATCATTTGTCTCCTGAAAAGCTTTCCTGACAAATAATGCAGATCAAGTACCTGTGGATACAGGCTTACGTCCACTTGTTTTTCAGAGTGATATTTTTTTCTCCTCTCTAAACAATTACATGACAGAGAAATAGCTGCATAATTACTTACATATAGCCTCACTTCCATATACCCTCTTAATCTAGCTGTAAACAGATATAGGATATGGAATAGAAAAATTTGTAGCTTTTCTTTAAAAACTGCAAGGAGGAATTCTGCAAAGGGAAGCCTGGAAGGCATTTGCATAAGTGTTTCCAAATACACTTACCCACTTTGTTTTGCTGCAGTTTAACCAGTAACTAAAYATTAGCCACGAGTGTGTAATTCCCGGAATATCCCCAGGTCACAACTGTGATAAGTAGCGAGGTTTAGGTTTGGAACAAGACTCACCTTCATCAGGGCAAGTCTATTTTAGGCTTAGCTAGGAGAGTAGTAAGGGAAGATGGTAGCACATGTTTCTATAGACAGCTATAACCTGTGAACTTCTTTCCAAATTCMCTACAGATTATTTTACCTATTCAAGTCTCCTTGACCTATTCACATTTAATCAGCATTGCTACATAATTAATTTAATTGCCCACTTGCCCTGAGGTGCTGTGGTAGTGAGAAGCTGCCAAYGTGGCTTTATATCAGTATTTAAAAGTCGGAGTTTGGTTAGCAATGATGTGTTGTGTGTGAGGTTTTCTTGGTTCTAGCCCTTAACCACTCCCCTGCTTTTGTAATGCCTCCAATAACTCTGAATAGTATCCTTCATATTGCTGCCCGGAAAACCTGAACGCTTGCCAAAATCCATTCCACTGACTATGGGCATTATAAAAAACAGAATTTGCTAAGGAATTGGCTTTTGGAGTTTCAAACCCATTATTTTTGTCCCCCAACATGCATGTGTTCCAACAGCTAGTTTAACCATCAGCATTACCTGTTCCTTGTTGAGACTGATGCACGACCCAGCTAACAGCAGCACATCCTGGCAAAGCCGAGTCACCATCTCCGAGGATCCCAAACCTCTCACTCTTCCTCCAGCCCCATTATAGACTCCTCAGCTAACTGAAAGGATGCAACAGTTCCGCCCTTAGCTTTTTTGGGAGAGTAGAACATTTATCTTTACAAACTCAAAAGCTACTACTGCTTTTGTATGATCATGACCAGCTGAGATGCACACGAGCTGCCAGGTTATCAGCTAGAGAGTCATGTTCATCTAGAATGACCAACAGTCACATACAGGCGACTGAAACCAGGTTATTCACTTCAGATCCACTGGACAGCATTTAAATGCTTACCAGCAGCATGGCTTTTATTGCTTTTCCTCCGTAAAAACAATCAAAAGCAACAAGAAAAGAACATGAATTCATTTAGAACTCAGTCCATGAATACTTTATTACAATAAGAGTATAATTTCATTAAGGAATTAAAATTACTCCAAATTAGTAAGTATAAACATTTTCAAAAATAACATCTCTTATAGCAAATGTTAGTGTATACAAAAAGAAATCAATAATTTATTTCTTAGCATTATAGGTAGCATAAAAAATAAGCTTTAACTTTGATTTACTGAAACTCATAAGAAAAATCACACTATTTGCCCTGCAAAGGTTATTTTACATGCAAGTCCAGTAGGAAGTACAAAATTATTGCTTGGTATAAGTTAAATGACAGTAGTATGCATGRAAAAAGCCCATGTCCCTGTCAAAAAAAAAAAAGGCAATACTACTAAATACTATCTGTAAAAAAGCCAGTGCATATCCACATAAGAATTGGACTGGTTACTCTTTCCTACCAAAAATCCCTTCAGTCACACAAAATTGGTAACTGCATAAGCAAATACTATGGGCACCAGCTTTGCCAAATGATTTCCCTTTGTCTTTTTAGGGTCGGTCAATATTGTCCTCTTCAGTTATTCTATAAATTATGAGTAATTCACACTGCAAAAAACAAAATGAGTTTCATAAACAAAGTTGCATTTAGTCACATTATCACCTTCCTTTAATTCCAAAGTGTTTGTATCTTGGATTTGACCAATAGAACTGAAGTATTTTTCACATTACCTATGAAGACATGACACTATAATTTATATTTTGCCTTGTCCTCCAATTTATGGAGCATCTTTAACACTTGCATTTAGTAATCTAGCATTGCCTTCTGTCTCACCACTCGGAAAGCTGAAACACGATCTCCACCTGAATGCACTACATTGTTAATGTATTTGCAAGGCAAGAACAGTTTTGAAATGTGAAAGTGTCTGCTTTMGATGAGATATAACTGCTGCCACTTGCTGCACTGTTATGTTGGCAAAGTCATCTGCATACCTTCTATAAAGGTCAAGGGCTGCCTATACTCTTTTTGTCACATTTTCAGATACATGCCCCCAGGAAAATGGGAGTTGGTGGTTTTTTTTTTTCGTGTGTGTGTGTGTGTGTAAAAATGTAAAAATTCAGAAAATGTTTTAATTTAGCACCTTGAGCGTTACTGTCTAGTAAGCAAACACTCAGCAAACGCTAAAAAACATGATCGTGTTTTTGAAACATGATCAGAATGGGCGAAACGCAAGCAACAGGAGAAACGTTTCACAGACATCTTTCAAAATTAAATTCATGAGCTCAGCCATCAATATTACACTTTGCACAATGAACATAAAAATATCTGCAGCAACCATTTGGCTCTTGCAAGGCAATTAGGAGTTTTCACTCCTAATTCACAGGAGAACAATTCTGTACCCACCTGGAGGACACTTCTACCTCCTACACTTTTATTTCCCTCTTTGCAAGTTAGGAATGTGCAGCCTTCGTTATAAAAAGGTTCCCGTTTGCATATGAATCTTGACTCGTTCACATTCATTCTTGATCAAGCCAGCTTTATTTTTTTCTTTCATGCTGGCATCCTCTGATAAAGTTGCTGAGCTCACATTTGGAAACCCTGACATGTGGAAATAACTGACTTGCTGATGAGCTCGTTATGACCCACACACCTGGCTGCCAAAGCAGCTTTCTTGCTCATAAAGGGGTAAGGGGATGGTGATGAGTAACACGTGGCTTGTGCAGAGTTTTAGGAGAGAGAGATTAGTGACCACAACTGAGGAATAAACAGTTGTACAGATATAAATCTTCGAGTAATATTAAGATTAAGAGATAAAACATCTATTAGAGGTGAATATTCATTTCAGAAAAGCCAAAGAAAAACAGTTACTGTAACGTTTCAGTATTTCTCAACTACTGTTTGCAGCCCTTCCTTTACCCATTATTTTTAGAAGTAGAGCACTGTTTGGAAGTGAATTCTGCTTTCATACCAATATATAGAGGAACAGGACTCTTTTGCTATCAAGAAACATTGGGCTGCTTCTAGAAAAAGAGAAAAAAAAAAAAAGCTTAATGAGGTTCTGATGTATGGATTGAAGTATTTAGGGGAAAACACCAAAATAAATGAATTATCTGCCTCTGCTTTGGAGTAATATAAAGAGAGAAGAAATTATTAACCGCGAATATTGGTTTGCTGYCTTTGAATAAAGTATTCTTTCATCTTAGGTAGTGTTTTAGAAGTGAACAGCAACTGTTTTCAGGCCTAGAAACAGCTTTTTTTTTTTTTTTAAATAGTAACTTGGTCATAGTTTYGAATTAAAAATGTACATTTGTATTCAGGGACTTGGAGAGGGAAATATTCCTAGAATAAAAATGATAACTTTGTTATCGAAAAAAGGGTTTGAAGGAGACTAGTTATTGAGAACCACATCTCGTAGCCTTTTGTGCAACACAGCTGCAAAGGTCATTGGCACTCAAAAGTAAACAAAAACAAACAGAAAAGCCTTACATAAAATTTGTCACTAAAAGCCAAAACGATTAGACAGCATTTTCTTCATATTATATCTCCAGTGAATATCCTTCAGGTAGAACAGCAACAAGCTTGCTTGGCAATGACCTTTTATAGATATCTATCTATATATGTCTATAGAACTTGAAATATCAAGGCCATTACTAAGATAATAGACTGCTTGTTATTTCAGCACGGACATTATCTTTTACCGTGATGGAAAATTTGCACACTGTAAATATATCTAAGAATATAACTTTTAATTTTAAAATTCCCAGCAGTTGTTATATCTAGAAATTAGACAGACCTATTTATTGCCTGATGCTGAAACCACATTGGGCTTGTGTCCGTCCTGTTCATTCCCAATCCTTTTCATTCWTTTCTACCAAGAGCTGGCTGCTTTTCGTGGCACAGGGAAGGTATCCCACACGTAACTCACTCCACAGGTGGCCTTCCAGAGGACTTCTGAAAGGCAAAGGGTCCTGAGGAACTCAGGCAGCCTGAGCCTGCACTTCCTAGTCCTTCACTGAGGAAAAGTTGCTTGAGAGCTTYCTTGCCTGCATAACACATTGTCCTCCTCATGTGCCGAAGTTGGGCTTTCCATGTTCTCCAGCAAGGTATGACAGCAGTCACCTTCATGGCTTGGCAATGAAGGTTCCTTTACAACCGTGGACATCAGCTGCTTCCAGGTGATGTTAATATTTTTGAAAGCGTGCAAGAAAAAAATGCCTATGATGATAGTGCAGAACCCGCTCAGGGTGCCAACGATGTCCCCRGGGTCCATGCTGTTCCACTCCTTGAAGAGGATGATGGAGCACGTGACCACTGTGGTGGTGAAGCACACGTAATAAATAGGGGTTACCAGAGACGTGTTGAACGTGTCCARCGCTTTGTTGAGGTAGTTGATCTGAGTGCTGACCGAGAGCACTAAGATTCCCACCAAAATGTAAACCAATGGATGTCGATAAACTGGCTTCCCCTGCAGCATTTGTTTGATGGCAATGCCCAGGCCTTTGACAGATGAGACAGAGAAGGCACCAATGAGTGAACAAATTAAAATGTAGATCAATATATTTGTCTGACCTCTCTTTGGAGCCACAATAAATATCAGCACAAGAGCGAYGGCTGTTGTGACAACAGCAAATGTGACAAACACTGTGTGAAAGAGGAAATAGAAGAGTAATAAACATRAGAATGTCAAACTATATTCAAGCACATGATAAAAAACATTCTATTTCTCTAATACTTCTCTATGTACCGTAGCACAAGTTCATTGCACCTCGACCCATTCAACACTTCCAGTGAATTAATTCAAATTGTTTATTTAAAATATTTATGGCAGCTACATATTTTATTGGACTGCTAGTACTGACTCACTATAAAGAAAGAGAAAATGTTTGGTGAGATGGATGAAATAGCAATGGTGTCTTCAATCTCCAGGTAAAAGTTGTTCTTTTTTCATTAAAGAATGGCTCTCATCCCCTTGAAAGGGCAAGTACAGAGCCTTTGAGAAAAGCACATCAACACACAACAATATATTAAAAAAAATTACATAACTACGGACTCAACAATCACAAATGATCCCTAGAGATTAACCTGGCTGGATGATGAGCCTCATTTTGTCCTAAGCTGCACTTCCCCAGGCAAAGTTCCCCCTTTCTCAGCCATGCTTTTGCTTTTGATATGCACCCTATGACCTGCAGAGATTAGCTGCATTTGATATGAACACCCTGATACTCAGAGAACTCAGAACAGGGCTCTAAGCAGAACTCAGAGCTAGACAGCAACTCAAATGGAGTTRAGTGAAGGCTAAGGGTGAAGGTAACTGAAAGTTGTTATCTGTTTAAAGTGGAGATAACTTGGATTCTGGAGCTTTTCATCACCCTGCAAGGTTRAAAGGGCAGGAAGAAATAGCACATACTTTCTTAGCCAAATAATCTACAAGAAGCCATAGAAGAGGTACCACTCTTAAGCCTGTATCCTTCGTAAACATGATACAGTGCTCACACAGAAGCTCTCTGTTTATACTGTTTTGGGGGATTGTGGGCTCTGGGCAGAATCATCCCAAGAAAGCTCAGCAGCTGGGACCTTCCTGTCTGGGATCCTGCTAAGCTCTTGGAGCTGTTCCCAARGGACCTATATGCTTCCAGCTGGAACTTTGATAGTGTTTGCACTTTTCATTAGCCAGTATTTGCAAGCAAAAACTGCCAGCTCAAAGTCTGTGAAAAGAGTTAACTAATCTCAAGGCGTCCCACGCATCAGTAAATTATTATTACAGGTGGGAAAGGAAAACTGAAGTAATTCCCTCTCTAACTGAGGTCAGAAGCTCAGAAGATTACTGTACTACTTCCTTTCTGATCCTCTCCTTAGGCACGCAGCATGCAGGAGCCCCTGCTCTTCTCCATTCTGAGTACAGCAAAACATATGGGGACAAAGAGTTTGTCTAGAGGCATTCAGAGAKAAATCTTCCCTCAAAGGTCCTTATACAATGAATAAATAATATTAAACATACTTCTTTTATAATAAATATATAGTTAAGTGTATTTTAAATATCTAGATAAATATTGCAGGAGATTGCAGTCGCCATACATGTATTAAGCAGCATGCTGATCTTTAAATTCTACTACATAGTACTTAGCAGAYTGCATGCCATACACTGGAAAATATTCGACTGTAACAATGAATATATATTTTAAAGTTTCATTCTTGTATTTGCTGGTTTTTATTAAAGATACAGGTAACTCTCCATACAGTTCTTTGAGAATCTGCACCGACCATTATAAGATCATTAAGAACATTCCGACATTGTGCTTTGCGGGGACGTTGTAAATATTAACTACGTAATCTACCCAAGGTGGGACTGTAAAGGCACAGGTTATAAATAAAACCTTAATGAATCAAGGCAGTATCTTTAATTCTGTGTATTCCAAGAACATTTGGACGTTGAAGGAGGTAGACTTTGGCAGTTTCTACAATCACAATCATGCAACCTACAGTACATGCATGTACTACCTGTTGCTTCCTTGGCAAAGCAGCTTACAGGAGCTGTTAGGCATCACAATATGATTTCCTTCACCTAACACTGCCCATCTGCCATTACTCTTGCTAATGCAGCATCACTGGTAAGTGCAGAGAGTGAGGATATACATGTACATATGCCTAAAAGTAAATAAATAAATAAAACCAAGTTCCTATTTGCATAGGGATTCTTAGTGTCTGTATATAAAACCCTGCTYGCAGTCATATCCAGAACATAAATATAGGTAAAGAAAGCAGTTACAGAAATATTAAACTCCATTTCTTACCAAACAACACCATAATTCAATGGCAATCACCAAGTTCAGTTCAGTTCACTCTCTCACAAGCAGGTCCAGTGAGGTAAGAGCGCTCACAGGTCTCCCATACAGAGTTTTGCATGAAATAGGGCAGGTTAGATCTACAGACCTGGATCTTGCAGCTTTACTTCCATCTCGCCCAGCGAGGTGACCTCCTGCTCCTCGGGCGCATGGATAACCATGACTGTAGACCCCAGCACGCTCAGCACACAGCCCAGCTTCCCRTGGATATTCAGTGTCTCGTTTAAGAAGTAAGAGGAGAGTATTGCGCTGTTGGCCAAAACACAAACACGAGGTTCAGCTCCACCAGCCGTGTGAGATGTTAGGAACGTGCCTGCATGGCATGGTGACAATCCAGAGCCTGTTGTGAATCTGGCTCTATGCGAAACCAGCCTGAAATAATCAAACTCTTCTACTTCCCTGCAGTTTTAAGATCTGTGAGGAGGAAGGTTGATGACTCTGATCCTTCCCATCCAGGTGGTAAAGGTCAGAAYTGCTAGAGAAATTTCTCATTATCTATGGATCCTCAGTAAGAGATGTGCATTGCTCACACAGCAGCCTCACACACCTCTAAGTTAACCACAGGAGAGGCTAATTTTGACAGAAGGAAAAAATAAAAAAGAAAACAAAAGGCTTAACCGTTTCATTTGACACTACAAGGCCGGCAAGGGAGTTTAGGAAGCAATTCCTCAACCCCTTCCTCAAGTTCTTGCACCTGAGGACAATATGGTGTGAATGAGGTTGCCTTGTGGTGTGGCTCATTAGCCAGCAACTGCACAGCTTCAGGCCCAGGAGCAGGCTTCACCACAGGCAGAAACTCACAGAAAAACAAATTCACAAATATATTTTTTCAACTCATCGATGAAATTACAGTGCAGTTTTGCAGGAGGGCAGAGATCTTGCTGATACCGAGTTCTCACAAATTCTCATTTTCATGAAAGTTGGAAGATCGCTACCCACATCAAAGGGGAGGCAGTTGAACCTCGGCCTGTTTTGAGAAGCAGCAGCCCATGAGTGTGCAGCTACCTACACACCAGTCACAGTATATCTGCAGGTGACTGAATTACACTTGCTTTATTTTCAAAAAAAATATGTCTTCATAACAGTTTTTTTATTACAAGCCTTTTTTTAAATACAAGCAGTTTAAAAATACTGCCTAATTTAGTATATTACATGAAGCATGGTGTTTGAAACTATATTCTTCAAAACAATATGTTTACATTTAAATTATAATAATTCAATATTCATAAGAAATTATTTTCCAGAAAGTTAGCTGTTAGTGTAATCCTTGTTTGTGCATTTGTCCAAGTATTTGGGAATCATTTATTTCTTCGTATGTTTGAGTTAGTGAGTGTTTGAAAGGTGTTCACAAGACAAAAACAAATCCCCCCACAAATTTTAACCATGGATATTAAAATTATTGCCCTCTTTCCTGAAGAACTTGAAAAAGGAAGAACAAAAGGGAACCCAAAATACATATCAAATGTTTAAATGTACCTTAGTCTTGTTATAGCTAAAGGATTTTTTAGGAAAGCTTTAGCCCTCTACATGTTCTAGAATGGGATAATTTACAGTCTTCTACCGCTACAGAGCAGCAGTGCATCTGGTACGTGCTGGTAATAAATAGCTTATAATAGATATGCAAGGTTGTTGGGAAAGAGTATGTGAGTCTTTGGAACAACACTTTCCATTCCCTCTACCCAGGATATTAACAAGGAACTTTCCACCAAAAGCAAAAATCATCCTTTAGACTTGCTCTTTTATTTTATTACAATTCTCTGCTTTCAGTCAAAGACATAATACCTCAAAATGCCCTTCAAACTGCAAATGATTCGTTTTAGATGTTTGCTTCCACTTTGTACTAACCTGATAAGCACACTCAGTGCACCCAAGGGAGTAACTAAGGTTGCAGGGGCAAAGGCGTAGGCAGCAAAGTTGGCAGCTTCTCCCAATCCCACTGCAAAAGAAAACACATTCAGATTGAGGCTGGGCTGAAGGGGACAGTGGAGACAAAAAGAATACTGTTGTAAATAGTTTGTATGCTAGAAATGACAATAATAGGAATGCAGATATGGTAGAAAATATCAATCTTTTTCTATATTATGCTTTTTCAAATATCATATTTTCTCTACATTAAATGTGCACAGTTTGCTTTCAAAAGCATCATCATTACCCCTTCTGCCTATAATAAAACCAAAGACAGAAGCAAGTTAAATCCTTTTCCCTTAGTGCTATATATTACAGCGTAACTTCAATGATAATGCCAATGTCACAGAACAACTCTGCCACTGCAGCACCTTTGCAGAAGGAATAGCACCCAGGAGCACGACGGGGCTTCAGCTCTGCTGCTTTTGACTGGATATTAAAGAAAAGTGCTATTCTGCAGAGAGCTCTGAAGAGCAAACAAAGTACTTGAGACCTGAGATATCAGAATGGCTTTTGACATAAAGGTAATTGTGATGAAATTCCTTTTAGGTGAGAAGAAGAATGAAAAAAAAATGTAATGAATCTATTTAAAATAGTTTATACATACTAGTAACGTAGTTTGAAAGAGGTGACTTACTTGACAGCAATCCAGCCCACCAAAGCCATTCCTTCAAATAAGCATATCCACCCTGTCCTGACAGGGGAGAATAAAATCTCAGTTTAGACGAAAAATKCGCTTTATTATAATAAGCAATATTACAGCTTCACATTTCCAGTAAACAGTTTAAGTAAACCATACACTAAAATAACATATTAGCTGGATGTGACACCGATATTAGCTTGGTTTCGACCGATATTTTTCTTAAGCGCTCTACTTATAGAAACCAATATTTGATAAATATACATGGAGGAAAAGTACTAAACGAAAGAGGAAAGCTGGTGAAGATTGCTGCTGAGGCCGGAAAATATGCTATATCCATCCCTAAGAATGTGGGCACCCCAGTCCTTGCGACTACGTGCAGAGACCTAATCCTGCGTTTCCGTCTCCGGCCGGCTTACCTGCTCTGGCGACTCCTTTGGTGGCCAGTCTCAGCAGGCCCTTCTTCTTCAGGATGAAGCTGGCGCCGATGAAGACGCTGGAGCCCACRGCCAACGCGAGGCCGCCGTAGAGCCGGCCCGCGGCGCTGCCGGCGGCCGCGGCGCTCTGCGCTGTGCCGTTGGCGGCGGAGAGGAGGGAGGCGCGCGGCGCCGACATGTTGACGACCCGGCACCACGCGCGGTGCGCGGCGCCGCACGCCAAGGGCAGCACGGCGCCTGCCAGGAGGGAAGGGGACACRTGGCACACACGGCTCCTTCAGGGGTGACACGAGCTCCCCTTCCCCACCAGGTCCTGGGGTGAAGAACCAGCCCTGTCACTCACACACAAACTCCGTGTTTCATACTGCACCGCCTCAGACAAGCCTTTAGGGCAATGCTAAGGAAGGCCTCATGGAATATTATTGTCAATACAAAATTCCACGTGTAATCCTAAAGGATAACCTGAAAGCTCAAAAAGAAATTGTTCTGTGGCACTGTGCAAAGAGCACATCCCAAAACACAAACATACATCCATTTGTGGACTGGGTGAACCTCCTACTGCTCCAGGCTTCTGTTTTTACATTTGTAACAGAGGTCTAGGGCTGACAGATAAAGAATAAAAYGCTCTATACAGCCAGCAAACTCTTGTTGCATATGGGTACTCACATGTTTTATTAAAAATGCTTAAGCAACCATGTGAGACAGATCTTAATCAACCCATTGTTTAAGGTGGAGGCCTCATTACAAGTCACAATAACTTTTATTTAACCCAAACAACCTGTAAATGGAGGAGGACCCCCTTGGCAAGGGACCATCCTGTGGCTCCCCCTGCAAAGTGGTGCAGGGCACAGGGATGCTGAGCTAACRTCAAAGCTACAGGTTTCTAGTCAGCCAAACCTCACCAGCATCAGTACTACAGCAGCCTGCAGGGATGGCACCATTGGAACTAGCCAGGACGGTTTTTAAAGGAAGTGTGGCATTTGTGAAACAAAGCATGTAGTTATTTTGCATGAGGAAAAAATGGATGGGAGAACACCAATGCTGCCACGTGGCTTCCAGCAGCTAATGCAGGAAGCTTCACAGTTTCTCAAGCTGGGCTGGGAGCAGCAGTGCCCATCTCCAAATCCACCTGAAAGAGCTCTTGAGAACTGCCTTTTCGGAAAGAAAGCATTTATTCCTAGGATGCAATAAAATAGCAAAGAGCTGATRCTGAAGTACGAAATCCCTGTCCCTAGTGATTCATGTAGAAGACTTGATGCAAGACAACTTTGTTTTCCATGTCTCCCCTGTAATTAAAATGACACACAAAGGATTCATCCTGCTGCATTGCACCATCTGTAACACATGGGCCTTTTTCCCCCCTGCCACCTCCCCAACTAAAGAGGGAAAAACAAAAGTTTGGAGATGGGGTAGAAAAGAACGGGTCTCAGTCTATGCATATCCAAGCAAGGGAAATATTAATGTTCTACCAGAATTACTTTACTACACAACAATAAGTGACCTTGGATTCCCAAAATGCTGTTGAGGAGGAATATTTCAGTATATATAGTAATAAATACAGTTTAAACTCTGACAGTATATCTTGATTTGCAGCTGACAAAGCTGATACAAATGGTTGCATCTTGCTTGCTGGTATTTACAAGTAAGGAACCAAGGAACAGTTGCTCTCGGTTGTCCTGTCCACACGAGGTACAACAAATGTTAGTTATCACCTTATTTTCAGGTTGTGCAATCACACTTCCTTGTTTGACAAGAGAGTTTCAGTTTAACAGGACTTGTTTTGTACTGCTAAGCCTGACTTTGTCAAGAGGGCTCTACCAGATGGTTATCTCTGCATGCAGTGGTAAAGCAAYTTCAGATTATAATTTTCATCTGCAAAGTGTAATTACTTTTGCATGGCACATGGGATAGCATTTTGCCATCTTACCACTTCAAGAGGCTGTAATAGGATAATGTAAAAACAGAGAGATTTGCATTTATCACTGAAGGTATTTTAAATATCTGAAGAATTTTTACAGTCTTAATAAAAGTGTGCACACACTTGTGAAATTTTACTTTGCAAAAGAAAAAGAACAAGTCATTTAAACCTAGAACTCTCTCTTAGCTAACACACAAAGGGAAAGGCAAAAGAATGGTGACGTTGCCACAGAATTAAATGCCTTTGCTCTTAATCCTTGATTTTTCATTTGGATACAGAATATAAGAATGATTCAGCTGTGTCCTCTGTAAAAAAGGGATAATGCTGGGGTTTTTTTTTTTCAGAAAGTCTCCGGCTATCGCATTGAAAAAATAAGCCTGTATTAGGTAAGACAGACCTTCAAGCTGAGGCATTCGATAAGTCACACTCACACATGCTCACAGAGGTCCTCCCTTATCAGCAGGGCTGAAATTCTCCTCTCAGATGCCTCCTCTTTCCACTTTTGCTTTGAGGTTTAGCAGCAGCCTCGTCCCCAGGTTGTCCCACCAAACTCCCCTTCTGTGTTTTGGCTTCAGCAAGTCCCGCTGCTGCTCTAGGTTGCTCGTTGTAGATTTTTTTTTCCCCGGTTCTTGTCCCTTTTTTTAAAGCCTCAAATGCGGAATTATCTGTGTTGTCACAGAGTGAGCTGAATACGCTTGAAGGGAGCTGCCTCACAACAAATGCTTGTAAATGCACGTGCATAATAGAAGAAGAAAGCCTTAGGTGTAACAGGAAGGGCAGTAGCAGGAATTAGGTATTATAAGCAAAAGCTTTAYCTCCAGTTTGAATTTCTTCAATATTAGAAAAGAAAAAGAGATGAAAACACTAAGGAAGGATTATGTTTGTCATACCAAGAGATTATCTAGTATTTTTAATCGTGTGGTGCATGCACGGAGATGTCACTTCCTACACCAAAGGAGCCGACAGAGCGACTGTGGCTTTATTGCCCCTCGGTGACGGCTTGGGGTTAAGGGTGGCAGGAGGGAGGATGGTGACAAAGAGCCGAGGAAGCTGCTGGGCTGCATGGCGCCCCGTTTCTGCACCCAGGCGAGTTTCGCCTCCCGGCGCTGGAGTGTCAATAAATCCAAACGCAAACGCGCCACCACAGCCACAACCCCTCCTTGCGGAAACAGATACTGCGAGCGGTGACTCAGGGCCCGCGGCGACACGCACCGCTCCGAGCCAGGGCTGCCACTGCCAGAGYGCTCCGGCCATTGCCCAGCTCTGCGAAACGCGTCTCAAACACCTAAATATCATCCACCAAGAWGGGGTGCGGATGGGCAGGTTGCTCCTCAGAACGGGTCTCGCATGGACTCCAGGGCTATCACACCCCGCGGTGCTTCAGCGGKAGCACCCCGTGTGGCTCCAGACTGGGCTAACATCCCCTGCAAAGCGACGCGTTTGGTGACAAGGGCCAGTTTTGGAGAGCAGGAGCTTCCCGGGGCACCAAGCAGCCACCAACCCATCCCTGCCAAGCCAAGGCAGCCGGGAGCACAAGAAACGGGTGGCTGTTCCTCGGCACCCTGCGCTCGGGAAAGTGCCACRGAAAGGTGCTGAGGAGAGAGCCTCGCCTTTTAAGGAAAAAACAAGAAAAAGTGRGGGTGAATATGATGTTATTGGGTTGGTGTTGGTCCGGGCGGCTTCCCGCGCGCGGGGCTGCGGTGCCAGCGCCGCCCGCCAGGGCAGCCCCGGCGCGGCGGGACCGGCGCCCCCCTC
>NW_020454427.1:1486223-1500002 GCF_003342845.1 Nothoprocta perdicaria | reverse complement strand
AGCGGCGGCTCCGCCCGCCGCGCACCTGGGCGCGCCCCGCCAGGCCCGGCCCGGCCGCGGGGCCGCCGTCCAGCCCCGAGTGCAGAGGGAAGGGCGTCCCCGAGGCTGCCTTCGCGTCATTTATTTACATATACATTTGTATGACCGATATTTATTTATTCGTAGGAAGCTTTGGCGGCTCTCCCCGCTCTGGCCCCGGCGGGAGCGATGTGAGCATCGCGCTTGGCAAAGAAGCCGCGCGGTTGCCGGCGACGCGCTGCGATGGCGCCCCGTGGTTTTACGGGCGCTCTGGTGCCCGAAGAAGCAATGGCCTGGGCTGCCCAAGGGAAAATTGCAAAGCAGGGGCTGAAAACTTGTTTTTTTCACTGCTGGGTGTTTTAGAAGGTCAGGGTCCCGTTCTATAAGTGCATTAAGTTACCTGTCTGGTTTATCTGTACAATTAATATAAATGTAATATTAATATTACAAGAACTTCTGCAAAGGATGGCCTGAACCAAGTGCAAGGGATTACATAAGATTAGCATATAAAAAGTTTCCTTTAACATTTCTAAAATACACATTACTGATGCAAAACAGCAGGTATCCTAAATAGTATTTAAAACTGCTATATTCAAGTCACAAAGGAAATGTCCCTCTTCCAGTRTGCGAGCATGGCCATAAGATAAGGTTTCCTGCTGAAGAGCTGATCTGCAGAGGAAACTCTGTGGGGGTCACCCCAGGTGATGCCCATGGAACAACCTTCCCCTTGGACCAGCTCTTGATGCTCCCCGTGTGGGGCCAGCTCCGCAGATTTGCCTCTYCAAAGGCCCCTTCCGTCATCTCACCATGGGAATCAAATCATCCCCGGTAATGGAATAAAATGCTTCATCTGAGCTGAGCTCATTTGTTTCTTGATTGAAAATCTTTATTAATCTAAACACACCCTTTGTGTGTTTAGAACTGCAACAAACTGTGAAAACACTATCACATTTTTTTTTCCCTCTGAGAAAAAAATAGTCAAAAAACCTTCTTCACTATCAATAGACATAAAGAATATGCATTCTATAATATAACTGTACTTCATTGATGATGTATAGTACTTTGTAGTACCAGTACTCAGCTGGTTTCAGAGAACTTAGAGACAATTTCAGGAAGAAAACTACATTAAAATAATTTATCAGCACTGATATTTTTCTTTATTTTGGATGTCATGTAAAAGTCAGATGKGAAGGAAAATAAAGTCTTGCTATGAAATCTTATGACATAAAAAGGAAGAAAATGTTGGCTTACCATTCAAAGTGGGCCATACCGAGTGATTTAGAGCTATGGTTAAATCACCAGCTAATGCAAATCACTTATTTCTGTGGAAATTCAGCAGCTATTACTAACCACAGATTGGCCCATTTAGGCCCATTGGGGCCATTCCGTGACAGGAATGTATGTAGTCCAAGCAACTCTGTGGCAGCTTGTCTCTCCAAAGGAGAAATAAGGATAATGACAATGAAAACTAATTATACATCAGTCTGCTGGAATATTTTACTAGTTTTTCCATGAAATTTATTGAAAATGCAAAAGAGAAATTWTGTCAGAATTCTGCTGCCTATGGAAAGAATGAAATATTTGTTGAAAATGAATGTCAAGCAGGCATTGATTTTAAGTGCTCATTTTAATACAAATTGAAGCACTGAATCGTATCTGGTCAACATTTTAATTTTACATTTACATTTATTCYGTCCTAATAAAATACAGTTTGCCTCTGAATGTTTTAACTTAACAAAGTCTGTGTGACTTCTTAGCTTTTAAGCTAAGGCTTCTTAGCTTAGTACTTCGATTGTGTTGGGCATAATTTTCTCATACGCGTATTTGGAGTTTCTTGAATATGTTATTATGTAGCATTTGATTATATTATCATAAATAAGGATGACAACAACTTATATGATCACAGTGAGAAAAATTCTCACTGTGCAGCTTGTCAAGATGCAGATGAGCAGCAAGGTAATTTTTTTTCTTTTTTTTCCACTTTTTTCTTTTTCCCAAGGAGATTTTCCTATGGCAATTGGAAGCCCTGCCACCACAGCTCAGCTTTGCTGTTCTGCGTTGCTGTCCTTTGCCTGCAGGCCCTCCTACCTGGCAGGGTCCAGGCATGGGCTCTGTTAAAYAAGGCAGGCCTGTAATCTGTGGTCTTTTACACAGGCTTAGTCTGTTTAGAAGTTTTAGCATCATTGAACTGGCAGCCTGTTCGGAGCTACCAGCACTTCTGTGGGGTCCCTGCACCCCTCTTTACCCTGATGGTGTTGAAGGACAGCCTGTTTTATCAGTTCTTGTCTCCCCATCAAGCACGTATGGTTAATAYTAAACTAAAAGTACAGTACCACCTACTGGAGGAGATACTGTTTGCACTGGTGTTTTTCTTGTCACCAAGTCCTGTTAGGGCTGATTGTGCTTTGGGACACGTGCTTTTGGTCCACACACAACAGTGATAAATAAGCCAGAAGTCCTGGGGCCTTCTCAACTCCAGTGCTCCAACGTGRTATCCACTCCTGTAAGTGTATTGATGCTAGAAAAGTACTTGCACAAAATAAACTACTGAGACCACAGCCACAATCTGAGCACTCCTCTTTGTAGATAGTTGCAACATGTTAAGCTTTAAGGCGGTATCGTTCCCTTAAAACTTGCTTATTCATACATAAATGCACATGTATGACATACCTAGCATTTTGGGCATGGGTGTCTGAAACTAAAGATAGCTTTAATAGGATTGAGAAGAATTACAGGGGTGCTGACACAGCAAGACACAAAAATAGATTAAAGTTAGCCTGCTAAAACAATAATCCATCGGTGCTGTCATTCTCCCATCAGTCAAGGTTACTCAGCTGGAATGCAGAACTATAGATAAAATACCCCTGTAAAAAAAAAAAAAAAAAAAAAAAAAAGAATAAACACTAAATATCATCTAATTTTCACTGAAGTCAAAGACAGAGAGCTCATCCAGACCTTGTCCTGGTCTGCAAACCTCTTCCCATGAAAGTGAGCTCCTGGTCACCATCAGAGAGACCAGGAACTGGTCTGATGCGGTAAGACTCAGGTCCTTGTGTTGGAGCACTTCTTTGGAAAGCTCCACTGTAAAACAGGCAAGCAATATTTACAGAAGTTGGAGCTGATTGGCAGGACTGGAAACACTTCTTTTAAAATAAGTTTTAATAAACTGTTTTCACCCAGAGTGAAAAGGTGAGGTCCCTCCTTTGGGGTTGGTATGAGCTTGAAATATGCAACACGGATGTGTCCAGCYTGGCTGGACAAGTAAAACTTTTGGACAAGTTACCTGCAAGTTACCTCTTGCAAGTAAAGAAATTATGATATTTTTCAGATATATATGCATAATTAGCGGTTCTTTTAAGTATCAGGCTAGAAAGAATTATGTTAGTTTAGTTAAGTTACCATTATTTCTCTTGTAAATTGACAATATGTTAAAATCAGACAAACATGCAGCAAACTTGCATTTATGGGGTTTTGTCTATTSTAGCAAAGAGCCAGAAGAGCTTTCTTATAATAAACAACAAAACAACTATCTGCAACATTAAAAAAAAGACAGCTGACAAACAATACAGAATATATACTATTCTGGTTTGGTTTGGTTTGGTTTCAAGATGTTTACCATTTATTGTGCATGTTCACAGGACCACTAAGCTTCTTCTCAGGTGAGGGATAATGTTAACTGCCATTGTCCCTTTCATCTGTCTCTAAATCTCAAAATCCATCATTAGGTCAAGGAAATCTTCCTCTAATCGCCATGTCCTTCCCTGGGAATAATTCAGAGTACTGCACCTGAGACCAGGCTGCTTGAGAAACCAATCAATAAAGGATTTATGCCTGCAATGTTTTGTTTGCAATATTTAAATGCAATATTTAGATTTTCTTGATGGCATTGCTTATTAGCATGGAGATGTGGCTGATTTAAAGGACTGGAAAGACCAGTAGAAGCAGCAGATTACGTTACCAAGGTAAGCAATGATGATTGCAAACTTCTTACTGCAAAACTGCTAAGAAATCTTCTTGCATGTTAGAAAATACAAGTATTTTGCTGCAAGACAGTGCAGATTTTAATATTACTGAATACTTTTTGGTGTTTCTAGTAGAGCAGAAAGCAGATCTTTACACTTGGCCGAATTCTTTCTCAGATATCCTTATTGAAAACATTCCTTCCCTGAACATAATGAGATTAAAGAAGTGAGTACCTTGGCCCCAAAAGAAATTTTGAAACAGAAATAAATAGATAAAATAAAAGAATAGAAAAGAAATAGATAAAAGAGCATAAGAGCTAGTAGCTAATCCTCCACTTACTACAGTCCTGTAAAAGGACAATGTTGCCTTCATTTTCTTGTAACTTAAACATATTGATGTGTATTAGTTAATATAAATACCTTTTACATCATAATGTTATAATATTTCTCATAGTAGTTACATTTAAAAAATAGGATAATATAAGCCAACTATTGGACTACTTAAATAAAATCAGTGCAGCAGTTTGTGACAGAAGGTAAGTTGAGGAAAATAATGTGCAGCTATAGAGCTGGAAAAATGGTAGTGATAGAATTTAATAAGCAGACAAAATTGTCTTGCCTGAAAAGACTCTGAATATAYATACAGTAGTGCATTGAAAGGGAAGTTCTGGCCCCACTGAGACTGATGGAAAATGTCCCTGTTCACAATTCCAGGGCTTGTCCCATGAATGCTATAAAGCCATAACTTCAACCCCAAATCAGGAGGCTGCCTGGTTCACACTGGACATAACTGCATAACCAATTCTGTATCTCAGACCCAGGAATTTTAAAACTCTGCCCTACTGGCTTTGACACTGGCAGAATTTGCAGATATCCCTGTAGTGCATATCCTGACTGACTGACTGACACGGGAAAACAGCCTCATCCCACAGACAGCTCAGTCTGAGATTCAGATCTAATGACTGGAGGCTACAGAGTAGTAAATATTTCCAGTTTCAATATGTAAGTAATTTTGAGGCATATTTAGTGCTCACTTTATGCTTCCAGTGCCTTGGGAAGAGGAAACCTTCTCTTTCCCAGCAAGTTTTATGCCTGGTTATTGTTCCTTTGGCAGAACACAGGGCACCATAAGTTGAACTTAGTCTAGGTATTAATGGAGCTGGAGGAATCTATTTATTTACAAAAACTGCACAGGAATTCCTCTTTATCTGAAGAACATACAACAGACAGATTTTTGCCCAAACTCCAAGGGCAGTTTGGCATCTACTGCAGGTGGGCAGGCATTTCCTATTCTCCTGCATCTCCTGTTCCACCACACCTCTGATTTTCTTAAACTTCTAGCATCAGGACGGCTGGATAAGTGATTTGACACCTCTTTATTCCATAGGTGAGCTCTGTTGCCTCCACTGTGGATCCATGGAGGATATAGGTCAAATAAGGGTGGAATTTTGTGTGCCAGCATTAGCAGAGCTTTCCCACCTGTAAGCAGAGATAAAGCAGCTTAATTCAACCCTGTGTAATTTCGGTCTGCACAATTTCAAATGCATTTATCCTTCGACACAGCCATTAGGCCACTGCTGAATTTATTGCTTACTAAATTTTATAAAATACCTTTTCTTTTTCTTTTTTTTCCCCTGTGTGTGTATGACAGCCTAGAAACGATCCTTACTCTTAATTATTTTAAAAATTGATATGCAGTGCTGGAGTATATATTTCTTGAAAGAACATACCTAAATGTTTAGTCTTCATTCTTCTGTTTTGTAGAGGGATGTAGAGGGCTATAATACATTTTGCAGTATGTATCATTAATTTTTGATGACTTCTGGAAACATGGGTTTCCTCAAATATCTCCTGTATAAGAATACTTTTAGTTTCATTGACTAATGAATACATAGCATAAGCCATTTAAAACCAGTAATAATGTTGCAGCTATATCATCATACTTATCTTTAGCAGTATGTTGGCCTACAGGAATGAAAGAACTTTCCTTAAGATTGGTTCCTTCTATGGCATTTGACTTCATTTACAGTGATCCTGTCAGTGATTTGTCAGTTGGTGGCCTACAGCCACRTCTATATTCTGATTTCAGCGTACTTATTTTAGTGGATAGCATTTGTATTGTAATCCTAATTGAAAGAGCCAGTYAAGAGCAGATTGCTCTCATTGACACAATTCATGCCCAAGGAGCTGGTGGTCCTGTTCCTGTTGAGACAATTGTAAGAACTGTAGTGGAAAGAGAGAGCTGAAAAGTTGGTGCATCAGAATGCACTACATTGATTATGTTTACTAGAGCATTTCATTTTTTTAATACTGAGATGGAGAGCACTAGAGATGAAGAGGCCTCACCATTTCTGCTGAGGAGTTTACTGCCTCCCTTCCTCATGAGCCACGTGGCTTGACTGCAGCAGTGTGCAGCACAGGAGCTGCTCCTTGCTCTCGGTAGGGTATGACTCACAGGCACAAGACATATTTGTGTTCCTTTTGGCATCCAGCCATCAAAGTGCTTCCCAGTCCTGCCTGCAGGATGCCACCTGTGCATGCGCCAACTTATCCATGCCTATTCAGTAGCTTTGAATCTTCGGCTCAAAACCAGCTGAAACTGTGGTAGATGTTTAAAAGACAATAGTCAAAAAGTGTTTCAATGTATGTGGTCAGAGTTGGGCAATGGACCTAAATGAATACTTTCTTTAGGGGAGAGGCGTGTTGAATGTTCTCTTTAGCAGCAGCTRCTGGGTCAGTCAAGACACTGAAGCACCTACAGTGCCCTTTGTTGTCTGGGAATAACACAGGAGACAAGGAGCTGGAAAAACTGTTGTTCATGTTGGAAGAGCAAAAAAACAAAGGATACATCTATACAAGAACTTATTAGTTTATTTATAGCTTATTAGTTCTGCTTGTTGTGAAATTACTTAATTCCTTTTGAAATCCATCTTTCTCACTTACTCAGGATAAGAAAAATTTAAACATGAAGATAGGAGTGATTGAGACCCATCACTCTCATACGGTTGTTCCCAGTGTGGTTGTGCAAGACACCAGTGAGAAGGACCCTAGGCAGATACAAGAAGAGGGAAACAGGTAAATTTATTACCCTAAATTTGCTACTGGAGTAAACGACCCTGTTATTGTTCTCTTGTTATTCCCTTCCCTTCATTTTTTTATTTGTATGAGATTAACCTGGTTCTGGATTTTTGCCTTCATCTACTTATCTTCACTCTATATTAATAAAGTTTTAAATACTGGGATATTTATTCTAAAATTTGAGAAATAAAATGCCTACTCTTTCAGTTTACCTAGATAACTCAGACCAGGATAAGAGTGGTGAGAAGCAGCTCTGTGACAATTTAAATGACAACATTATTATATTTTAGCAGATTCCACATAACTGTCCTGTTTTGCTCTTCCTTAGGCAACGCTATCTGCCTGGTATATTTGCACTCTACAATATTAACAACAATAGCAATAAAGATGAGTAAGTATTTTGGTAATTTTAGTCATACAATGAGAATACTACAATGTTTGTTGTTTAAATTGAGAAGACAAAGAATGATGTATATCTGAATCATTTCCTTATAAGCAGTTATCTCATATGATTACAAAAGATACTGCATATAAATTTGAAATTTATATGCTTCAAACATGTACAGTAGATGATCATTGTCAGTATCAAAGCTATTGGTATGATATCCATTAATTTACAATGAAAACGGTTCTGTGGGAAGGGGCCAGGCACTTAAGGGTAATTCTAACCTTAGTGAACTCAGATGCTTTTAATAAATAGCAGAGGAAGCAATGTGTATTCCATGAGTCTCTCACATTTTTCTTTTCCTTAGAGAGGAGAAGAAGAAAAAGAAAAAAGAAAAGAAGAGGTAAGGCAGAGTTATAATACTACTAGTTAGTAAGACATTTAATTTATTTCCAAATATGTTCTAACTTCTTCTGTAATGATGGAAAATATAAATCTATTCCTAGCAAGTCAGAAAAAAAGAAGGAAAAAGATGGAGAACAAAAGAACAAGGAGAAAAAGAAAAACAAAGATAAATCCAAGAACAAAGAAAAGAAAGAGGAGTGAGTATTTTTCATTTCGATCCTACTATGTTGAGTCTAGTAAAGAATGCTTTTGATGTAAAACTGAATTCACTCACGGACATCCTGCAGACAAGAGGCTTATAGTCCAGTGAATGAGAGGACTGACTGCTGTGTTCTGCCTGAGGTAGGGCTGTCCTAATTTAACCCACATGACCCTAGAAGGAGAATACACATGCTTGGAACTGATCTGAAAACAATACTCAAGRAGAAAAGATATTCAACATATTCTGAAGGAGATCCTTGAAAATTTGGAGTCACATTATATAATAACCTAAAAAAATCACCTTATCACACCTTATCAGCACAGTGTAAATTCTGCAGCCCTTACTCTTTTGCCTGCTTCCTCAGTGGCTTCACACATATATTTAGAAATAGGGATGAAAGAACAGAGAATACAAAAGTTCATAAATGGACAGAAGGAACTGTTGGCTGATCTTTTTTCTTCTTCTTCTTTTTTTTTTTTTATAATACTCTACAGCAAAAGATCAGCCACTGTAAAACAGGCTCTTCTATAAATGATGGCACTTACAAGCCAGCAAAGTCATACTAGCAGCTAAAAGTTCTTGCTCTGCCCTTTGCATTTCACTTGTTAATTTCATAGTTTTCTGGACCAGAAAGAGAAACTTAAAATCATGTAGTGAGGAGCAGTGTTGTTTATCTGTCTGTTCTTTGGTTTGTCTATTGGTTTCTCTATTTCAACAATGCCAGTGTTTCTTTCTTTTTCAGTCTTAGACTTTTGCCTTAGACACAAGGAAGGYACCTTGTGTCTCAGTTAACACTGATATTCACATAATCATTCTGGTTTGGAAAGATGATCAAATCAATTATCAGACAAGACCACTAAGGAAGGAAACAAATTATTTTTAAAGTACTGACGTGCCAAAATGTCTTTCCGTAGCAAAATCTAGACTCTGAAGTTTAAGACTATAGTTTTACCTAATAATTAGTTTCATGCTCTCCATGTATTCAAGCAGTTCAAGCAGGAAAGTGTAACTTGAATAACTTTTTTTTTTAACAGTAGCAGTTATTGTTAAAAATAGTTATGAATATTTTAGTTTAAATCTTAAATCTTTTTTTTTTTCATGACTATCACTCAGGAAGAAGAAAGAAATTTTCATTATTGATCCAGCAGGAAATATGTATTACCATTGGTTGTTCTGCATCACAATGCCTGTCATGTACAACTGGACCATGATTATTGCTAGGTGATGTTAATAATAATGTACTCTCTTATTTCTCGTGAAGTAATTACAGTGCTGTACTTTCCCATATTAAAAGCTTCCTGGTTATCAGACTRAGTGGATAAAAATAGAGCAGATAAAATAAATAAACCAGAAGTCCCATGCATCTTGAAAATCCCTACCATTCTTGCCAGCTGGATTTCTGCATATTCACAGAAACCGATACTTCATTTTTTCCATTTTTATGATTTCAATGAATAGAAAGCATAGCTATTAACCAAAGACTGGGAATGTTTAATAAATAACATAAATTCTTGGTCTCATAAGAAATTATTAGGCAACATTCCCATCTGGCAATCCCAGTTGGCATAAGTGTTTGTTGTCCATACAATTATACAAGACATTTTCCTGTTTTGAATACTTGAAAATATTATGTAGTCCAAATCATAAACATTTCCTAGAAGTAGATAGGTAAACAAGGTCTGCAGAAGAACTGTAAAATGACTACATTTTGGCTGATATGACAGAGATCCTTCAACCAGTATATTAAAAAAATGACAAATTATAATATCCCTAAGTATTTATTCAACGATTATCTCACACAAGTATTTCATCTCCATTTCATGACAATTTACTTTTTTTCTTCTCCTGTTCAGAGCCTGTTTTGAAGAACTTCAGAATGACTACTTAGCAATTTGGTTCATTGCCGACTATGTTTCTGATGTCATCTATGTTGCTGACATGTTTGTACGGACCAGAACGGGTACGTATACCAAATGATTAAAGATTCTTATTCAGATATTTGTGTTASGGAGTATAAAATATTCAGAAGAGCATTATTTTTACCAGTTGGGTACTCTGGATAGGGAACAAGAGTGAAAAAGGACATGAAATAGAACTGTAAAAGACCTATAAAAGATTAGTAGACCTGTGACTTCTAAAAACACACAAAAAATCCCTCATGAACACCTTACTGAGGGAATACGCAAAGCCCGTGGTGTGAATAAGCTGGATACAAGCTCTTCTGCCTGGAACTGTGTGCAAGGTAAAACCAACCCACAACATGGGAAACRAGGCAGGTGAGGACTCTGTATTTAAGGTTTTTCAAATAGTTGCATGATTTTCAGAACTGTTGAGAAATTAGGACATCCCATCGGGTCAGTGGCAACTATTTCTTTTAAAAACTTATATCCAGAGGTATTGAATAACTACACTTAATATGGGACTGAAACTCTCGTGCTTACACTCTTCACCCTTGTTTTATCCACCCTTCTGTAGTCTGCAAAGTTCCCTCATTCCCAGCCTAGGTGTTCACCAGGTAGTACAACAGTGGAGGGAAAGCCTCCACTAGAAATGTGGATACCTAGAAATGTGTAATTTTAAAAGCACTACAGTTTAGCTGGAGCTGAACCATATAGTTCTAAGTAGAATATTTGGAAGTAAGCAGTTGTTTATATACATTAAAAAAAAAAAAGGAACAACTATAACCTTCAACCAAACACTGACTGGCATTAAAGAGAATGCAGTGAAAGCTGAAGTCAAAACACTTTTTAATATTTTAAAATTTGATTTTAGGTTACCTGGAGCAAGGTCTTCTGGTGAAAGAAGAAGAAAAGCTTAGAGAAAAATACAAGACATCTTTTCAATTCAAATTAGATTTTTTGTCCATCATACCAACTGATCTCCTATACTTTAAGTTAGGACTGAACTACCCAGAATTAAGAATAAACAGATTACTCAGAGTAGCTCGTATGTTTGAATTCTTCCAGCGAACAGAAACAAGGACAAACTACCCAAATATCTTCAGGATCTCTAACCTCGTCATGTACATCGTGATCATCATTCACTGGAATGCCTGTGTGTACTACTCGATCTCCAAAGCTATTGGATTTGGGGCTGAYACATGGGTCTACCCCAACACATCCCATCCCGAATTTGCCCGTCTGACTAGAAAGTACGTCTATAGTCTCTACTGGTCAACACTGACCCTGACTACTATTGGGGAAACGCCCCCTCCTGTAAGGGATTCCGAGTATTTCTTTGTGGTTGTTGACTTCTTGGTTGGAGTATTGATTTTCGCGACCATTGTTGGTAACGTGGGCTCTATGATCTCCAATATGAATGCTGCCCGAGCAGAGTTTCAAGCACGGATTGATGCCATCAAGCAGTACATGCACTTTCGGAACGTAAGCAAAGACATGGAGAARAGAGTCATAAAGTGGTTTGACTATTTGTGGACAAATAAAAAGGCAGTGGATGAAAGGGAAGTCTTGAAGTATCTCCCAGATAAGCTACGAGCAGAGATTGCAATCAATGTTCACCTGGAAACACTGAAAAAAGTTCGGATTTTTGCAGACTGTGAAGCTGGGCTGTTGGTTGAACTAGTCCTGAAACTCCAGCCACAAGTATACAGTCCTGGAGATTATATTTGCCGAAAGGGGGATATTGGCCGAGAGATGTACATTATCAAAGAAGGCAAACTTGCAGTGGTGGCTGATGATGGAGTCACACAATTTGTGGTCTTAAGTGACGGCAGCTACTTTGGAGAGATTAGCATTCTTAATATCAAAGGTAGCAAAGCTGGCAACCGAAGAACAGCCAATATTAGAAGTATTGGTTACTCYGACTTGTTTTGTTTATCTAAAGATGACCTCATGGAGGCTTTAACAGAGTATCCAGATGCAAAGGCTATGCTGGAAGAGAAAGGAAAGCAGATCTTGATGAAAGATGGATTGCTGGACATTGAAGCTGCAAATTTAGGAAGTGATCCTAAAGATATAGAAGAGAAGATCACTTTCATGGAAGGATCAATGGACAGACTACAAACAAAGTTTGCCAGGCTGTTGGCCGAGTATGATGCTTCACAACAGAAACTGAAAAAAAGACTTACACAAATTGAGAAAATATTGAAGCCAGTTATACAGCATGAATTCTCAGATTTAGAAGAATTAGATCCATCCACAGACAAACCCGGAGTGTCAAAAGTAGAGTGAAAGGAAACCTAGGGGTTGCCTATAAGACTTAGGGTCAATTCTTGYATGGAGCTGAATACTTTTATTTCCAGTCTTTGCAGGACCTGGCTATTAATTATGAACAATTATTTTGTGAGGTAATTTCACTCATCTACTACATGCTGGCTTAATCTTAATCTAAATCTGGATGGTTCAAAGCCTATCTGATCTTTCCATAAAAATAATAACATATACATAATACTGAAGACTATTTTGCTCCATGCAATCATATGGTAGCTGCTGAACATGGACTATCATGTTTTTAAGATCTTTGCTTAAAAATTTGTCTTGTGTCTCTATCATAACTGTGTGCGCTGGCAGACAGCAAGGRGAAGAGACAATAGAAAATAGCCAGACTCTTGAATCTTCTGTAGCTGCTGCTGGGGAAAGAATACAAGAGCCTAGATAGGACCTATATAATTTTATACAATGACAGGATATTTCTTTCTTCCACTCTAACTGCTGATATGGTAGTAAAACCTACTGCTTCATGTATCARATAAATTTTCAGCCACTTTAAGAGCTATTTTTTATTTTTCCTCTAATTTATTATTATTATTTTTTTCCATTGGCAATGGAATTTTTTATTAACTGCGATTCCAGACTTGGTTGAGTATTTTCAGTAGATTCTGGTCATGGGTACTTAACATTGGAAGAGTTTGATGGYGAAAGGGAGTTGGAGAATGTGTTCTTCTGTGTTTAGGGCATTTGAATGTCCTGGGCAATGGCGCTGTATGTCTACATAAAAACTAGTGTCACTTGATAATATCTCTGTACATCCATTCCTTTTCTTAACAAAATAGTTATTATATATGGAATCATTTTTAGAAGTGGGTAAAATATGACTTCTGTGTGTGTGGTTTTTTTTTTTTTTTTTTGGTCAGACTGTTTCTAGCTGTGTGGAGTTTCTTCACTACTGATTTCTGCAGAATAAAATCTCCCRAATTTACTTCAGTGAGGTCGCTAAATGTGCTTAATTGCTGGGGTTTAAATCTAAGGTAGTCTCGAAAGGAGGAGAGGCTGGGAAGAAGACGACGCTCATGTTCGGTGCCCACGCGTTCCCCTTTCCCCTCCTCAGGGCAGCAGGGCCATACCCGCTCAGGGGTGTCGCCAGGCGCCGTTTGGCCGCCCATAACGGTCGCGCAAGCTGCTAACGGCTGACTCCAACGGCAACAGTGACAGAGACTTCCCCAGCACTGCTCCTTTGAACCCCTACGCAGGGAACTTGCGCTAAACCACAGTTATTCCCGCTTGTCCGTCCGAGAGTCTCACACCCGCCCCAAATTAAAGATAATTCACTTGAAAAGAGGCCCCTCTGACGTGTTTCTTATTCAAACACCCTCTAGTGTGGAGGGACAGAGACGAAGTGCGCACGCGCGCCGCGCCAGAGCATTATGGGTGCTGTAGTTCCCGGCGGGAACGCTCCCGCCTCGGCACTTCCCAGCGGCTGTGCGCGCGGGGGCTGCCGGGAGTTGTAGTCCTGGGCGGGCAGGAGGCGCCGTCTTCCCGCTCCGCTTCCGG
>NW_020454427.1:1407980-1486080 GCF_003342845.1 Nothoprocta perdicaria | reverse complement strand
GTGCCCCGCGGCCGCGCAGAGGCCGGGCCCGGCGCGGCCGGGCCTTGCCCTCCGCCGCAGCCCGGCTCGGGGGCAGCCCGCGGGCAAGGGCGGCCTCGGGGAAGGCTCCCCGGCGCGCGAGGCTGTGGCGGAGCTCGGGTGAAAGCCCGTGAGCCGCGTGGTGGGGAGGGAGGCGCCGGGCGCCTGAGCAGGGCAGCGCGGTGGAGTTGGCTCGAGCGAAACGTGTGTGMTYGATGTGTGCTGTGTCTCATAGCTRTGGGAGGCCCTCGTTTAAAAACCRTTAACAGATCATAGCTCTTACAGGKCCCTGGTGTGTAATGTTAAAGGCACTGTGGTTTCTTATTAAACTCCTAAGTTATATCATTTTTGTCTCCAAATGACACCATTCCTCTCATTCACATGGAGTAACTTAAAGAAACTGCATCTTAATGATCCTTGTTATTTGTGATGTTGTTGGACACAGGCCTGCTGTTACAATGGAGACTTTTTTGGGTGGAAGCAGATCCATAGAAGTCATAACTTAAAAAGCAGAGCAGAGCAAGCAAAAAACATAGCTCAGATGTTCATAGTCTGAAGCCCTACAGGAATTTCTGTCTCATTCACTGTTACCAGGAATTGTCTCTGAAGTTTTTTAACAGCATAAAACTGTTTTTTTTTTCTAGTATCCTTTCAGTAAAGTACCATTATAAATTGGTATGTTTTTGTATTTCTGGTTTGGCTCCTGAAAAGTAATTGAGAGAAAATACTGCCTGTTGTGATTCTTTTGGATAATGAGCGATAAAGAATAAAGTGCAACTTATTTTCCTACATACTATTGGAAATACTGCACTTAAATCTTRAGATCAACCAGAAAGAAAAGGGTTGTTGCAAACATGCAGAATTGAGTATGATGTTATGGTTAATTATTGGAATATTAATCATCACTAATCTGTTCTTTTAAATAGAATTATCTTCACAGAGAAAATTTGATGAAATYAAGAAAGCCAATCAAGCTGCAGTAAAAAAGCTAGTTGAAGACCAGCTGAGTTCCTCTTCTGAAGATGATGATGAAGATGCTGAAGGAAAGCAGGGAAAGATTTTGGACAAAACATTTACCATTTATACAAGTCAAACTGGTAGAGTGTTTTTGTATATTTACTTTTATTGGTATTTAATAGAATAGACCGAGTTGGCTGGCTACATGTTACAGTTTTGGATAACTGGTGGAAAGAAGCTGACTTTAGTATTTGTTTTTTCCTATTAAAAAAAATTAATTCCCAACAGTGCATGCTAGCTGTATTTCCTACCCTTTKGCATAGAATCAATATATAGTTTCAAAGCTACATTAAGTACTTTTAATAAGTTTTGTAATGATACATAACTGGCCTCTGTCCAGAAAAAAAAAAAGTCCAGTTTAAACATGTAGAGAATAGCACATGAGAYGTTACTGATGGCTTTGAAAATATTTATACATTAAAGATGGAGATGCAAGTGAACTGGAACGTACAAGACAATACATGAATGAGGCTTTCCAGTCTGGGGCTATGACATGTCTGATCTGCATTGCTTCAGTTAAAAGAAATCAAGCTGTAAGTATTTTACAGAAGCCTTTAAGATGTTATTTGTGTTAATTATTAAGAAGCAACCATAACTGGCTGGATAACTTTAATTATATTACCAAAGTGATTCTTGGAATTGTGAACTTTAAAGTGATAGAGTACTAAAAGCTAGATCTGTTTTGGATTTTTCCAACACTTACTTCTATAGTGCCTACATATACACAGTTTGTAATGAGAATATGCAGTTCTTGGCATGTTTGCATTAATAATATGCAACATTTAYTTTTCACTGCAGAAAGAAGCAGACAAAAAGCTACAGGAAGTCTAATACTTGCACTAATATATTCATTAAGGATTGACACTGTAGAGTTGTAGTTAGCAAAGGAGGAAATATTTATAGAAAGGAAACTAGAACTTTTATTTACAGATGTCGATAAGGGAAAAGAGGTGGGGAAATAATCAGTTTAGTCCAAGTGTCTGAGAAGACTGTATTTCATGTAGCTACATACAAAAGATCTCCTGGTTTTCATAGTAGAATTTTGTAATAATATCATGTGTGATATCATTAAAAAGGCGTTTAAACTYATTTTTTTCTGCTGCGTTTCGCTTACCAGATTGATACTTTCCACATACTAATGTCTGAACCAATGTAAACTCAGAATGGTTGTAACAAAAGCATAACACTGCACTTAGGATGTTCAAATAGCTTTTCAGCAGCAGGCTGATACCTCAAAGAAAATATTGTACTTTCTTTCCAGAACTGCCACAACAGTGCACTGAGAACAAAGACATAAAGATTTAGWGATGGAAACAATACTGGCCAAGCTAATTATTGCTTAAATGCATTTGCTTTTAATTCTGTTCAGTTTTATACCTCTCTTGTTCTTTGAACAGTAGACTCTTATGTTGAAAGCYGTGCTTAAATTCCTAGCCAAGGGAGAAATCTGATACAGTTTCTGACTCCTTGGAGGGCAGTTGTGAAGACGGTGAAGCCAAGCTCTTCTCTGCACTAACACAATGACACAAACTGAGGCTGGGGAGGTGTAGGCTGGATAATAGCAGGGTAGTGTGACACTGCAGCAGGTTGCCTGGAGTCCTTGTGGAGTCTCTAGCCTTCCAGGTTTTCCAAACTTCAAACTTGTATGGACAAAGCTATTGCTCACCTGAGCTAAGGGGACAGGAGTCTCAAGTCAGATATGAGGTTGGGCTGCATGACCTCAAGAGAAGTGTTCAAACCAGTGTTTCTATGGTATATGAAGATTTTAACTGCAGTGAAAGCTACAGTGAAAATTTTCAACATTGGAAAGAAAAGATAACTCAAGGATCGTTCTCTAACAGTAAAACTGTATTAATCTGACATAACAAGAAATACAATTTATATTTGGAAAGCCTTTTTTAAAGTGTGAAAATAGCAACCTGGTAGTCTTTAGATAACGAGGCTTTTCATCAGTTGAAAGCAGGAGAAAACTGATGTAGAGCAATGTGTATTTATATCTGACTTTGTCTTTAGGTCTGGAGCTGTTGTGGATGCTTTTGTATATTTCACTTGCCCTGTATCCAGAAGTGGGCCAAGGACAGCCTTTTCCTTGTTTCTTCTCCTTTGACAGATGATGATTTTGGAAAGAAAGATTATCCGTGGCCATGGTGAGCTATTCATGGTACATTTACTAAGAGGCTTTTGTTGTGGAAAGCATTGGAACTGGAGTTTCTTCAGAAAGGAATAGAACTTGTAAATAAAAAACTGGAAAAAATAAGTTTAGAAGACTTTGTTTTCTGTTTTTTTTTAATTCAATTTGAAGCTTTCACGTTATTTATTTAACAGTGATATTAACTGCTGAATCAAATTTTAACTTGTGAAAGTAGTAGCTTACTTATTTTGTGTTCCAACGTCTAATATTTAGTTTTAAGTGTTTGAAAGTCAGTTTTAAAATTGGCCCTACTGTGTGCAGTAGAAGAAAATCAGCTTTGAAATAGAAAAGTTCAGAGCTTTCTAGTGCCTATATCATATAAGGCAKTGTGTGATGGCTAGTCTTACAGTTTTGTGTGAGATTGTATTGTCATTCTCTCTTATATTTGCAGACCGACTTTTGCTTAGGAACTTCTAGTGATACCTTTGAGACACCTATCTCCTATCAAACCTGGTTGAAAGTACCTCATGGTTTCAGAATCTCTGGCATTACAGGATCTGAGGCATCCAGGTTTGCCTAGGAAATGAGATGAAAATTTGTTGACAGGCAACGTCTCAAGTTCTGTACAGGATGACAATGCCTGTTCAGCTATAGACTAGTTTGATTTTTAAACACAGTGTTTAAATATATGTAGAATTTCAAGGCAAATGATGCTTTTATTTAGCATTTGAGCACATGGTAATGCTTTGTAAAAATTACTTATGGTCCTTAAGATGCTTGCATTGATAAGTTATTTGACAGAAATGAGTGCTTAAATCTTCCACTAAGAGGAGCTCGCTGTCTCTTCACACAGATGGGAGCTACTTTGGTTTCCTCTTTTCACCTTTCACTTATCCGTGGCTTGCATCTGAAAATGCTTAGCGTCCATAGCAATAATAAACTCCAGATATTTGGTGTCTGTCTACTTTTAGGAGTAAATTATTTTTTWAATTTATCTGATATTCTCCAGACTTGCAAAGAAATGTACATGCATTATAATTCACATTRATCTGTAAGAAAGGTAATATCTAAGATGCTGAACTGGTATCACAAAGCTCATGTTAATTATTAAATCTTATTTTATGTAGCTTGGAAATCTCTACTGGTGCAAATATATATATTTTTTAATCTTGTTTTTATTGATTCTGTTTCAGAAGATTAACTCTTTGCTGCCTAAGCTCCTTTTGGTGGTATTTGGAGTCAAAAAGGCTTATAGGTGCTTGCTATGCTAAATGTCTTTATATGAGTTCTTATAAAGGAAAGAAAGTTTGTAGTGGTAGGACAATTCCTTAGACATTCTAACAAATATCTGTTGTAAAACCTGACATACAGCAAAACCTTTGGGTATAATAAATGTATTATTATTGTTTAGCTTTAAAAAACAGCAACAAAAAAATATAAGTAGTTTGGTAATTGTCTTGGCAAACTGAAATGAAAACAACTTTCCCTTTGCTTCTTTCCTCTGTTTTAGTCCAAAATGTAGGTTTGAATACAAACGGTCTGAAACTCCTACTAGATATTACTGTTATTGTGGAAAAGTAGAAGATCCAGCACTGGATCCATGGCTGGTACCTCACTCCTGCGGTCAAGTATGTGAGAGGGAATTCAAACCTTCTTGTGGGCATAAATGTTTGCTGCTTTGTCATCCAGGTAAATCTGTTGCATCTCTTGATTATATTACCTGCRTTTATGCAATTGTGGAACAGTCTTTCTTAAAATCTGTTCACTGCATTTTGACAACAAGTCCTGATACAAGTAACTGATGCAAAAAGTATCAGTGAAAACTGCATTTTGTTAAATAGCCCATAACGAGACGCTCTTTTTTYCCATACTTAGGACCTTGTCCTCCTTGCCCCAAGATGGTGACGACGACGTGTTTCTGCAGGAAAGCGACGCCAGTGCCGCGACGGTGCAGCGCGAAGGAGTGGTCGTGCCGCCTGCCGTGCGGCCGCACGTTGCCCTGCGGGCAGCACACCTGTGAGAACCCCTGCCACGCAGGTAGCCCTGSCCCCTGAAACTACACAATAATATAGCGATATTATTATTGATTTGTTAAGAACTCATTGCTCTGTTCCAATTAATGGTTTAAAAAAAGAAATTTTTTTTTCTCACTGTCACTTCACAATCACCTTTAGGAAACTGTAAGCCTTGTCCCCGAGTCAGCAAGCAGCAGTGCATCTGCGGAAGACGAACAGCAGAAAGGCTTTGTGCAAGTCCTCAGTGGCAGTGTGATCAGGTAAGGTGCAGGCGAGTGCACTCCATCGATTTACTTCCTCATCTTAGAAAATGTGGTTGTTCTAATATACTTAAGATTGAAAGGCAAAAAATATTTTATATGCACTTTTAAACTTAAAAATAAATAGGCAATACTGTTGGATTTACTTTGTGGCCTAATTCATTTCTGACAGTCGTTAGCTTTTTGCTGTTTTGAAATGTTGCTAGCTTTGAACAGTGAATTTGACCTTGTATAATCTCTTTACTTTGTGCTTTTGAGTGAAATTTCAACTGCCATCTTCAAAAATAAGTATGAAACAACAGCTTGGTAGATAAACTTCATGCTTGTTTAGTTCTGATGGCCACTAACAGAACGAAAGTTTTCTGATTCATTCTTTGAAATGTATTTGTGGCTTATTCTTAGGACCTAAGCTATGGATTGATGGGCTGTAAAAATTCACAAAGCGGGGAGAGGAGTGGCGGGGTTCTTTTGTATTTGCAGACTCTGCAAACATAGTATTTGTTAATAAAATTGTTGCAGTTGGGTTTTCATTGCTTAGGAAAAAGTTTAATTCCATGTAGACATCTTCTACCTCTGCTCCTAATTCTTATCCCTAAATTGTTGGGTTTTTTTTTTTTTTTTTTTGTGTGTGGGGATGGGTTTGTTGCTTTATGTTGCATTCAGTTTTCTGAGTTTTTCAGGTGTGCGGGAGAACTTTGCCTTGTGGTAATCATACATGTGAGCAAGTTTGTCATGCTGGTCCCTGTGGAGACTGTCCTCGTTCCGGAAAAAGGTCCTGTCCATGTGGAAAATCAAGTAAGCTTCCTCCTCCTCCTTGTCTCACCACTGGAAAATGCTTGTTTGTGGCAAAGCTTATTTAAAAAAAAAAAAAAAAAAAAAAAAAAAAGGCATTCGTCTGTAGGAAAAAAAGTAGCATTTGTCTGCGAGTGGTTTAGGTCACTTCTGCAGTGCAGAAGCTCTTACAAATAGTAAACTGAAAGTTCGTGTTAACTCTTTTGCTTAATTCTTTTAAAAACTTATTTAGAAACAGGTTTTTAATTGACTATGCAAATAAATTCAGAGAAGCTTTTCAAAAGTGGCAGAGATCAGAGAATTCAGAACCATGTTGCTTTAATGGCATGTTTTTCTCTTTCTCCTTTCCCCTCACTCTTGCTTGTACTTCTTTCCCTTTTGTGTAGAGTTTACACTGCCTTGCACAGAGGATGTGCCTACCTGTGGTGACAGTTGTGACAAAGTCCTAGAATGTGGCATCCATAAATGCTCACAGCGCTGTCATCGAGGTCCCTGTGAAATATGCAGACAGGTGAGTCTTACTGTAGCATATTCACAATTGGTTAGGATTTTGAAATGTATGTGAAGGATGGATCTACATTACCAATTTACTGTGCAAAGGGAATTCTTTTTTTGTATGACCTTGTCTTGCATTTGCACTTGGGATGCTGACCCCAGTCTCTCCTGTAGTGCTGCTCAGTGYGTATGTGGTGCCAGCCTGGCCTGGGCAGCTAGCACAAGCTTCATGACTCCTAAACTGTCAGTGTGGATACAGCAAATCAAAAGTTTGTCCTTTTTCAACTGTGTCAGATGCAAGTGTAGATGTATATGAAGAGGTGTTTGGGGCACAATTTGGAGACAAAACACGGAAAAAGATAATCATGCTCTGAACATGAAGTTGTTGTGCTGAAACATTGTAATGTTACCATCAGAAAAAGTTTTCTTCTTAGTAGAACATGTAGAACACTTTTTTTCTGTCTTCACACATTGCTTACATGTCAGGTTGTGTGCGTTTGTTRTCGTTGTTCTGTTTTTTTCTATTTATATACTTCGTTTTTCTTTCCCTGCCTTGCTGCCCAGGAAGTGGAAAAGCAGTGTCGCTGTGGAAAGCACACCAAGCGCATGCCCTGTCATAAGCCATATCTGTGTGAGACAAAGTGCACTAAAATTCGGGATTGCCAGAAGCACCAGTGTAAGAGAAAGGTAAGTGGCTAGAGGTGATCTGTTCAAATGTGTTGCCCGTGTACTCTGAAGGCACTGAATGTTATTCTTCAAATGTGGAAARGCAGGCACCCCTCATTCTGCAATGTAAGAGGCATGACCTGCCTCTTGCAGGATGACATGCACAAACCAGCAAGGGTTTTTGGCTTTTTACTTCAGTTTTCAAAATAGATGGGGTAAAATAGTAGTGAGTCTTCTGTAGTGAGCAACCCTTGGCACTAATTTCCAGAGAGAAGAAACTACTGAATCACCAAATGTAAAAGTCTTTGAATGGAGTCAAGGTGACTGTCTTAATAGGACYTTCTTTGGGCTTTTTCTGTGCTTTTGAGGAAGTGGCTACTAAATATTGCAGTAGGAGGTATGCTAGGATTTTCACTTTCTAGGCTGACTTCTGTGGTAAAATATGATCCAAGGATATTCAGACACACAGTTAATACTACTCTAAGCAATATATGTGATGAAGTATTTCAAAAAGCTGCCTGCCATTTGTAAATCAAGACATTATGAAAAATGCGACTGCCTGCCACAGAAATGCATTAAAAAAAATCTTTATTTTCAGGTGATGTTGCGTATTAGTCTTACTACATTTAATTTCATGTGGAAAGACAGCAAAACACAAATTTGAAAACTTATGCCCCCAAATGCATATTATTCTGCTTAATTACCATCCTTTTTTTTATAGAACAGGGAAGGAGGATGCTTTAATTTCAGTTAATAAAAAGTTAATAGAAGAAACTGCTTGCTCTCTGGCTTGCGATCCACCACACTGTTGTTTTGAGYTGTGTTCTGATTAGAATGTGTGTTTTTCCATATTATTACTTCACATAAGAACAGAGAGTACATCACTGTTTCTAAAACCATTTGACTTTTATTGCAAATGTATAAGGTATGAACAGTGCTTAGCAACAWTTTTTTTTTGCCAAGGATAAGTATAGTATAAGACTGGAAGAAGTTGCAGAGTAATGGTACCAACTGGTGGAAATACTATTTGGAATCATATGCTATTTTAATCTGAAATKRTTTCAGATTAATTCAAATGTTCTTAATACTTTTATRCTTTTTGGAAACTCTCTGCCTTTTTATACTGAGGAAGTGCATTTGTGTGCTTTTTTGCTGTTTTGTGTATTTTATAAAATGACTTTCAGATGGCCTCCTTTGTACACCTGATATGAATTTAAGGAAATTTGACTAAATTACATTAATACTTTTTTTTTTTTTTCTCGATAGTGCTGCTCTGGGAACTGTCCTCCTTGTGATCAGGTCTGTGGGAGGACTTTAGGGTGCAGAAATCACAAATGTCCTTCTGGTTGTCACAGAGGTAAGAGTAGGCAGCAAGTTCTGGTGGTGACAGAACATTATTGGGGTGCGGATGGATATTTTAATTCTGCCAGCTATGGTGCCTGTGTGACCCTGTGTGGTGCTTGGTGAAGTCTCTTCCTCTGTTGCATGTGGTTTTTTGCTGAGGACAGGGTGTTGGAAGGATTCCTGAAGTGTTGGTTAGAGCCTAAGGGCTTATATATTAAAAAACAAACATGCCTGGCTTATTTACCAGGAGAATTATCAGGTAATTGGTATAATTTTTTGACAGCAGTCTGCTAGAAATGTCTTGCTGCTATCAAACCACTTAATTTCAAATCTGTAGTTTGATTTCGCCCTAAATAATTCTGTTCAATATATAAGAAAAAATTCCATATATATATATATACAGAAATGACTGTATTGGTTGAGCTTAGATGCCTTTAGAAGCCCTTAAAATAGGGCTTGTAAACTGAATAATATTGGAACTGGAATATAGGTTGGTAGCAATGAAAATAAAACTTGTTACTGACTATGCGAAGGTAATGGGAAGAGTTTACAGCAGTAACCAGAGAGTTTAGAAGGAAGGAAGCTGAAAATAATCAAAATTCCTYGGTAGCTTTTATCATGTCCAATTGCTTTGGCATTCACCTGCTAGGGGATTAAACCAGAATGATAGGAGGTGTTGGTGTCCTCAGCAATTTTCCCTTCAAAAGCTACCCCTCTATTGAAATGGCAGCTGAACAGCAGCAGCAGTTCAGGTAATGTATTTTTTTAGAGTCTGTAAGTTGCTAATACTGCATAATAGACTAACTTTTTAAATTTAATAACTGACTTTTATTTGATAGTGATTGTATTTATAGCCTGGCTAGAAGTGACGTTAATGATTTCTAGTGACAAATGGCAATATCAAAATAATAAAGCAGTACCAATAATAAACAAAAATACTTTGAAAATGTAAGCATAAAATACGTGCATTTAAAAATGTATGTATGTARTTTATCAAAACAGTACAGCTGTCAACATTTGAATGCTAACTTTTGCCAAAAGTTTTATCTAACAAGGCTAGTAACTGTGATACCAGATCARTTTTGAAATGAAAACTTTTGTTTGCATTGGCAAATTGTAATTGAATGAATTTAATAGTTGCTTATTACAATGTTTGAAAGTATTTCTCATGAAGACAAGATGACACTGATTTTAGCCTTGAAGTATTTATACTGATGCCTTCTTTCCTACTGCCCTAATTATTTTTGTAGCTACCTGTATAATTCGGAATATAATACCAGGTCAGATGATTTTGTAGTGAGCAAAAGCCCTAGGGGGCCACTAATTTGAAAGAAAATAGTCTGCTTTCCAGAACTTGCCAAGTCAGGCCCTTGAAAGATCCTTCTGCTCTCACAAGTATTCGAGGTCGCTGGTACTAAGCACTCGGTCCCCAAGAAAAGATGACCTAATCTAATCTGGTTTTGATGTGAATTTACTTACCTTTTATCTTAAGTATTTAAGTTTAGATTGTGTTGCCAGGAGACAGAAATACTTTGTACTTCCTACTGTAGTATATTATAGCTACTTATTTGAGAATAATATGCCCTTCACCTAGCTTCAGGCTAAGTGAGCTCTGTCCTTCTGAGAAGGGAGACATTTGTCTTCATTAATGCTAAGTAAATTGTACATATCTTTGCCACTCTGGGCAGCATAACTTTAGTTTAGACTGGCTGTTTACATTATAAACATAGCTGTTTATCTCTCCTGCTTAATAGATTACACATTTTCATTTACTTGGCAATATGAAATTGTGTACTACCGTACTTTCTTCTTCAGCAGCTTTTTGTCATTGAGAGATCTGATTGTTGGAGTGTTGCCTTTTGGATCCTGTTAAGAATTCAGAAGGTGTAGCTTTCCTTTGAAGATTCAGAATGCTACGTGATTAGTAAATGAAAATCCCAAGTTTATATTTTTTTTTTTAAAGAATGGATATATTTATGGATCATTACTCCCCCCCCAAAAAAGCAGATGACTAAGACGAAATAGTCTGAGAAACTTATAAATTAAAATATAGGTATTTTACTGTTCTTAATATATTTTTTACCATATCATGTTGCTAGCATGAATAGCTTCAGAAATGAGGAAAATCTATTTGAAAAAAGACATGGTATTAATTATGCATAAGTATTTTCCTACTACCACCCAATTCCTAATGTGCAGATCTGCAAAAGAGCATCTTACCAGTTTTCTAAAATGCCTTTTTCTTTTAAAGTCAGTGAAATATAGCATGTCTTCATACGTGTTCAAGATTCAAGCACAGCTTTGAAATGTGTGATCCAAAAGAGGGGTTCTGACGATGCTGGCTTATCTTTTAAACTGTATCTTCGGTGATACAGTTTCTAATTTGAATACCAATTGCACAACTGTTACACAATCACAATTATTATTACTACTATTTTGGAATGGAGAAGCTACCAAAAATTAGTAAGTTTGTTATTAAGACAAAATAATTAAAATTAAAAATATTAAAAATAATTAATATGCTTTGTGTACTAAGTTATGTTGGTTACAGTTTTTACAGTCAGCTTATTCAGGTGATAATTTCGTTAATATATTTATTTCAGGTAGTTGTTATCCRTGTCCAGAGACTGTGGATGTGAAATGTAACTGTGGAAAAACTGTCATTAAAGTGCCCTGTGGCAGAGAGCGCACCACGAAGCCTCCCAAATGCAAGCAGCTCTGCAGGTCAGTATAGAGAAAGGGTAGATTGCTAGTTCTTTTGTGGAGTTCAGGTGTCATTAAGGAAAGTAGTACAAAATAGCTATTCAAAAGACAAAAATGACTTATCTAATATGGTATAGGTATTTCCTGATTTTCTCCTTTCTTGATTATGAAGATGCAGTTAGAAATCTGGATGAGTAGATTGACTAGGCAAGTCCAGCTTTGACTTCCATTTCATTTAGAACTAGTACATATATTAATAGTAATTTTAACCACTGCTTTTTAAAAGTTATTTTAAAAATAACTTCAGTTCCTTGTGTTCTAAGCACAGCTGTCCAATGATTGCAACTTATATTCCAGGCTGGTGAAATACATAGATTCATTCTTGTATTTTTTCCTTCAGTCGACCCCCTACCTGTCACCAYCCTACCCAGGAGAAACACTACTGTCACTTTGGTCGGTGTCCTCCRTGTCGTCAGTCCTGCCAGAAGACCTTGGCATGTGGTCATTTGTGTCCTGTTTCTTGCCATGACGAAGCACTTGTGAAGCAAACTGGCTTGGTAAGGATAAAGTGAGATATGGTTTGTTTGTGTTCTGTAGAGTAAGAAACAATTACTTAGTGCTGTATTGGAGGTTTCTTGATTCCATAGTAATGAAATAATTGAGCATACGTATGTGTATGTTACTACTTAGCTGAAAAAATGAAATGATTCTGGTTATGTTGCAGYCTAATCCATATTGTACAATGTATTGTGCAAAGCTTTGAGCGGTTTAAATTACTTAAGAGATGATGTGTTGGCTAGAGTTCTTTAATTTTTAATGTCAAGTTGTTTTTGAACATAGCAAAAGTAAAGATTAGAGAATATCTAATTAGAATGTTTAAGAGATTAGGGAATGTTTAAACATTAGAGAGTGTTTAAACATGCAGCACGTGTGCATTGAATTAAGGTAACTTCATTTGTTTAGTAATTTTTTTTTAACTTTTTTTCTTCATTTAAACCATGTAGCCATAGGCCTTCATTTTCCTATTTTTTGCCGTATCAGAAATGCTAATTCTGGAGTTCTTTGATATTGCAATTAGTAGAAGCAGCTATTCTCTGGAAAATAGATTTCTAAAATTGAGATCTTTCTAGATGATAATGGGTATTTGTAGTTGAGTGATTTGATTCCAGCTGTGTGTTTTCCTCAAGTGCTGTTGTACTTTGTTCCCAGCATCAGCCTGCAGGCCCTTGGGAACAGCCATCTGAGCCAGCCTTTATTCAAACAGCCTTGCCGTGCCCTCCCTGTGAGGTTCCTGTATCAGTGTAAGTATAACGAGAAAAGAGGAAAAAAAAAAAAAAGAAAAAGATTCTCCATCATTATAAGGATGTGCATGGAAAATGCTGTGTTTTCTTCTTTATATACAGTGAGCATATATAAACAGTCTTCTAATAGATATTTTGTTAATGTGTAGTCATTATTTAAAAGGACAGGTAGCAYAGCTATAGAGCAATTATTTCTAAGTCATATTTTGCATAGGTGTTTACCTCGAACACATCAAGACTGCAAAGGCAGACACTGTCCTTTGATTGCCTTCASTGACATGATTATATATATTTTTTTCCCATATAGTTTCTGCCTTGGTTAGTTTATGGGACTGTAGTTGTTGCTGAAGGAATTGCTATCTTTTTTCTCTCAATTTTTCAGCATGTTGRCCTTGTGTCTAATTCATCAATGCAGTAACTTGTTTGTTGTTATCTAATTTATTAATGGATATCCCTCATCCTGAGTGCCTGCTGCCTCTTTTTGTAGACTTGTCCAGAAGGTTCTGCTCCTTGAGTAGAATTCCATGAGCTGTTAATATTGCCATGCTGAGGACAGAGGGAGAAAAAATGAGTTTTCTTTCCCTCTTTCCACTCCCCTGCCCCCCACCCCTTTTTTTTCAGTTTGGTAGTGTTAAATACCAAACCGTATTGGTAATGTTAAAATGTGGAATTAGGATTCCAAATTTAATCCTTTCTGCATGCTTCACAGGCTTTAGTGCCTTTCTAGTTTTAAACATCCTTCTTTAATGCAGGAGTATTATATCCTCATTTTATAAAATGAGAAATAGAGGCAGAGAGAGGATTAAAAACATTCAAAACTACCTGTTTAGATGTGTTTAGAACTCAATTTCTAAAGGTTTGTATGTATATAGTGTTTGGACTTTGTAGTATATTGTATATACTAAACTACAGGTGCTCAGTACTGTTGCTGTTTGAGCTCCAAGTCTAMAGTCAGACTCTCCCAAAAAATAGCATGCAGAGATAGCGGGTGCCTACGAACAGACTGGCCTCAGTGTCTGTAGGAGCTCTCTCATCTAGGCATCCAGCAGAAGCTGTCCTAAYGCTGTGCATTATGTAGCACGGGTCTCCTGGTTTCTCTAAAATTCCTGCCTTGGAATCACCTCCTGCAATGTATAGACTCCTTTCAAAGAAAGTCAGTCTGCAAAGTGAGAGAGATGCCAAACCAGAAAAGGTGTAATTAATTTTTCAATTAGAGGTAGCATCTTTACATTTTTATAGGGTTCGAGGCAATTTAAGATTAGCATTATAAAATTACATGAATTCTAGCATGTCCAAACTTTTAAAATTTATTATGACAGCTTTTTTTGTTTATTATTGAAATAATCTTTTTCTCATGAATATGAGAAAATGAAATACATGAGAGAGATGAGAGAAGCTTCCTGAGGTTTAAAAAACAAACAAACCAACAACGACAGAAAACAACAAAACCCCACAGAGGTGTAGGTAGACAGTGAAGTATTGCTGCAGAACAAACTTTCTGTGATCATTTTAAGCACTTCTAGATTTGTTACTAGCCTGTTACCTTTTGAGCTAATATTATAACGAACAGTAGTGAGAGATGATCTTGTATGGATGGTGATCAGAGCAGGAAATAGATGCAAACCAAACCCTTGAGGTTTTGTGGTGCTTTTTTGAAATTGGCCTTCAGGAACTGTTGTGGGACAGTTTCCTCCAGCCCCTAGTGTATTTGGCCATGAGAGGTGAGATGGTTTGTAATGAAAGGTATTTGCATCTGTTTCCATGAAGAGTTAAAAGAGAATTTCTGGAAAATTATTGCTTCATTAATTTAATAGGATCATTCACCTTGGAAGGTATCTTTGGAGGATGAGGAGTGATTTTTGGCCTGATGTCCTCTAATCAGAGCAGCTGTCCAGCTGGGTCTGTAAACCCCCCAAGGGTGGACATTTCACAGCTGCTCTGGACAACCTCTTCCAATGCTTGATTATCCTTATAGGTTTTACTTTTCTTTTCTTTGCATCCAGCCAGATTCTTCCCTGGTCCAGAGCGTGGTTGTTGTCTCTTGTTTCCCTGCTGTGCCCATCAGTAAAGAGCTTGGTCCATCTGCCTGGTAACTTCCCCTGGGGTCCTGAAGGTGACTGTTAAGTCCCCTGATGCCTTCTGCTCTGTGGGCTGAACCAGCCTCCTGTCAGCCCAGCCTCACCGATGCCTGCCCTAACCCTCTGACCGTCTTGGCGGCCACCAATGGACCTGCCTGAGGCTATCCTTAATTGTATCACTTATTGTACTGGATATGGTGTTTCAGATGGGGCACAGTGAGTGCTGCATAAAGGGAAGTAATGGGTTCCCTTTCCTTTCTGGCAGGCTGCTCTTGGTGCACACCAGCACGCTGCTAGAGCACTGCTTCCAGGGAGCGCGGCTGGTGTTTGGCCTGCTGTGCACTGGCATCCCCCTCCATGTCGCTCACGTAGGTTGCAGTTTTCCACCTCTCTTTGAGCCCAGAGCTCTGTCAGGTTTTCACCCATCTAGTAACTCACCCCTGGAGGTGTCTTGGGTGCTGTGGAGGACCATGCTGAAAGCTGTGTTTCTGGGAAGCTGGATGATGTGCTGTGCTTTTTGCTCTCATCCACTGAGTTACTAACTACATCACAAGCAATTGGGTTGTTTAGGCACATGGCAAATCCACACTAGTTAATCACCTTTTCAATAATATTTCAATTAATATGTTAATAGCAGATTTTGTAAATGCYCAGAGTTTTTTTGTGTTAAGTGTAGCTTAAATAGTAGCAGATTCCTACTGGTCTGGGCAGATGTTCAACCTCAGTAGGAACTTAGTGTAGTAGTAGTTATATAATATGGTGTTATGGGGGTATTAAATAGCATTTTCCTTTCTAGTAGAACAGCATTGCATTACCATGGCATGCAGAGCTTTTAGAAGCCAAGTTGACCACTTATTATTTTGTACTCTAGATGGTTTCCTGATCATTGAATTGCGTAGAGCCCAGAATAGGCGTGTGTGCTGCATTTACCTTTCGTTAACAGGTGAAAGACCACTGTGGTAGTGGTTGCTCCTACCTGTTGTCTTGCAGACTGTGTAACTAGTGGTAACTACTTCATGTTAGAGAAGCTCTCAAGGAAGCCAGTGTCTTTTTTTGTCTTTTTTTTCCCTTTTTTTCCCCTTTTTAATAGAGTCTGTGGTCTTTAGAGGATGATTTACAGATATTTTAGCTTGATTATTAATGATGTTATTAGTATTCTCCCCTATACGATTTAAGAAGAAATATCAAAAGTTTGGGAAGATGATATATGATCCTAAAGGTRGAAGGAATAAGGTGTGCGTCAGAATAAATTGAAGAAAAGATTGATTTATTTGTTATGGAGACAAATATTTGAATGAGTGACTGTGCARTGCCTTCACTATTCTGATCAGTGTGCAGTTTTTCTTCTCTAGAGATGTCAGACCATTCTAAAAGAGATGAAATTGTAAACATAAGAGTAGACTAATTACACAATTCTCTGAAATAAATGTAAAGCATGAAGTGATTGTGTTAGTAGAGCCAAAGGAGAATGTATTTAGAAGCAATTCAAGTAATTTTAAAAATTTTGTTCATGTATATCCTCTTAGTTAATCTGCACATGAAACTTTGATTCTGGRATTACTGCCTTTAAATCATGTAATCCAAACAGCTATTGAAAGAGAGAGAGCGTTGGCCTGCATAGATAGATACTTTCCTCTTAACTCAGGGACTGTTGTGCTACAAAAGCAGACTAGATATGGACCTGTCTTTTCAGCTGCATGTGATGCCTGGGCTAGCCTCACCTCAACCTTCTTAATACGGATTGCATAGATATCTTGTTAGGCACTGTCACTGCTTTCACTGCCTTTCTTACAGAGATAAGTGTTTTTCTAAATCTTTTTTTTTTTTTTTTACCAGGGAGTGTCTTGGACAGCATGAGGTGAGTCATAGAAATTGCCTTTGAAATAGAATATGACGTATCTTTAATGTCACCCTGTAAAAAGATATTAGCAAAATATTCTGTGGCTTTTCTGCATTTTAAAACCAACAAAGTACATTATCACAAGGGCTTAAGTATGGAAGCATATTTTAGTACCTTATCGAAGACTACATAAATACTTGACCTTTTAGACTTCTTGGTCAAAACTTTAAACTCATGATTTATGAAACTGTTTGTGTAGCTTTGCATAGCTTGTGAACTGGTGTTTAAGTTGATGCTTTTTTCATTACTTACCCTATCTGTTTTTTTCTTACTTTGTGCCTATTCTGCCTTCCATATACAATTTATTCACTTGTTTTCTTACTCATTATGTCTACTTATTTCCGTTTAAAATAAGAGATAGGAGCAGTGCTATACAGAAAAATTCCTAGCGATTTGGAACTTTGTGGATAAAACTGGACAGTATGGTCTAGGAAACTCTTCTCCAGTTCTACTTGTTACCTTTGCTTTTGTTATTCAGTATTCTCCAACTTATAAGAAAACAATTACGTATTTTGGCTTGCTTTAGAAGAAAATATAATTAATATCCAAAGGCTAAAAAGCTGTTTCAAAAAATGTTTATTGCTTTCTAGAATTTTTCAAAATCTTAAAATGGGATTAGATTTTTTACAGTTGGTACCTTTTAAATCTTTTAATTTGTGGGGTTTTTTTTGATAAAAGTGAGCATGTATTTTGGTATTGCAGGTATATAGCAAAGTTTATCAGCAGTCTTTCATGCTGGTATATTCTTGCAGTGCATTTTTATTGATCCATGAACATGGCTTCGATAGAGCTAGTTTGCATCATGCCAATTGCTGAAGAAAAATGTGCTGTGAAAAGTGGTGAAGCACGTGGCTGCATTTGGTGCTGCTGTTGGAAGAGTTAAATTCTGAGTTTGCTCTCCCCAATGAAATTTGTAGGTTCCTGAACAAATCTTTTATTTTGAACCAATGACATCTGTTGCGATAGGGTGAGATATGGTAAGATTTATCTTTAATTTATATGTAAAAAAGCTAATAGCTTGAATTGATCTAGTGTAGCTTTCTTTAGGCAGTGTAACAGGTTTTGATGGTGTGCAGTGTGACGTTTGTCTCTTCCCTRTGATACAGTGGAGATCTGCTTGTTAGAGAAAAATAGTTCTAATTATCCCATATTTATAATTGCTTACCATAGAATAATTAAAAACCCTCTTGGTTGCATAACAGTCTTAGCAACTTCAGCCAGTGGGTTTGGGTCATGTTTTCTTTATAAGCTTGTTCAGAAACCAAGAAATAATCCCAGTGAATCCGATGTTAATGACTTGCATTTCCTTGTGCTCTTTGATATTSCGGATTAAACTTTCCTTCGGCGAGCCAGGGAAGTGCAGCATGCTCTTCCTGCTCATGTTCAGCAGGCTCCAGAGTGGAATTAAGTGTCCTAAGCTTGGAGTTCCTGATAGGAATAGAGGGGGCGGAATAGTTTGGTATGTATGGGAGAGGGTGCGTTACACACGTTTTCCTGTTCCCAGATCTCTGAAAAGGCCACAGAAAAAACCGAGACAACAAACTATTTTTCTTTTCAGATAATTATACCAAATCTGAATTCAATGGATATGAGATTCTATATGATATTTAACTTAAAATGAGATTTTTGTTAGCTGTGGTGTGCAACCCTCTCAAATTTACTACATAATTTTTTTACTATATAAATATTTCAAATGTATTTAATATATCTACATATATCTAAAAGGTCAGTAACTTTTTACTGATTTAGCATATAAATTTTAGGATAGGATATTTTTATTTCAATCTTGTAATTTTATTTTTAATTTCAGGTTTTTATTTGTGTATACATTTTTAGTTTGTTAAGTGTTATTGAAAGGGAGATAGTTTTGTTATTTAGCTCCCGTTTTTGCAGTGAGTGTTTTGAATATCTGGTAAAGTCCTTGCKTGTGACCTTTTTTAGCTGTGGCTTCATATTTTTAGAATAAAGAGCGTTATTAACTTGATCATATTAATCTCTGACTATATAGCTTATGAATATTTTAAAATTTTCATTGCCATACAGTAGTTGATTGTTTTCTCTTTGAACTGATTTMTCTGTTATCCAGCAGATAAACATATTTACTAATAACTAAGTATGTCCACTTGCTCTGAAAGTGCCTGATCCTTTTTTCCTCGCTTGAAGTTACCCTGTGGAATGCCTGTGGCCTCAGAATGGTGTCTTCTCTTTTTCTTTTTCCATTCAGCTTTTATAAATTACTTCTGCTTCTCATCTGCTTTCTTTCATCTCCTACAGGAATGTGCGTGGATTTCTTAAATATCCATCTTTGTAATAGTAGCAACTTCTACTTGGTCACCGCAGAAATGCTAAACTATAGAAAGAAAAACTTCCCATGTCCTGTTCTTTTGATTTCTTACCAGCAGCAATGCTGAAAAAACGCTGTCATGAAAAGGCAACAAAATTCAGAAAATATGCATTTAAACACAGATTCAAATTAATCACAATTCCATGATTTGGATTTGATTGTCATTGTAGAGAAAAAAAGACCTTAGGCCTGTCTGAGCTGCGGGATGTTCGCAGATGGGAGCGGGTACCAGGTACTCAGGCTGCCTGCCTTAGCTGTATGTTGGCTTCACCAGCATAACAAGTTTCAGTTTTGGCATAAATACGTGAGAGTAGTTGGGCACAATAATGTTCTCTGTGTTTTCTCTATGCTTGTTGTCCAGTCTGCTGTGCAGATGACTCCTGTTCACCAGGGGTTTGTGGCCCGGAATGACAAGAGAAGGAATTAGGTGCTTTTGTAAATGAATGGCATAGTGTAGTCATAGGCAGAATGCACTCCATTGATGGGTAGGCCCAGAATATGTTTCTAAGGCAAGTGGATTCCCAATCCTACTTTGTATAATTTTGCTTTGAGGGAAACCAACATTTCCATAGCGCCAAAGGGAGAATTTTCCTCACTCTGACTTGTATGCGAGGCTCTTTCCTCCCTTCCCTGCTTCAATTCCAGCGTTTACCTACTCACATGGCCAGTGAGCTTGCAAACCTAGCAAAGGAAAAGGAGCTTTTTAATCAATTCCTTTTCTACCATCTTCCTTTATTGACTTACTCTTACAGCAAACATGTGCTAGAGCTTGGAGAGGAGTGTGCTGGTAGGAGTGTGAAGCTGGAGGAGAGAAGTAGAAGGGCTACAGTAATAAGCTTTTCCATCRGTTTAAGCTGTGACAGAGAATCAGACCTTTAAGTCCAAGCCAAAATAAGTTACATCACAGTAATCTATTGTATAGTAACTGTACAAGTGGTTTCTGTTGTTCTCTGCAAAGTGATTGTTGTTATAAAAGCAGGAACGCTCCCCCGCACAACAGGCTTTTGGCAGCATTGCAGAAACTGAGGTTTTCATGTCAATATTATATGGTGGTTAGAAACAGTGTATTCCCACTGTCCGTGGGGTATGGAGTTAGTGAAGCCTGGAGTTRGTGAAGATTCTAAGGTCCTAAGTCGATACCGAGTTGTGCTCTAAAGCTCTGTTAAACTGGAGYGTTAACCTCGAACTGGACAGTCAAGTGTCTCACCAGGAATTAAGATCTTAGTCCTGGTACAGTGCTCTTTTTCTTATTTGGTATGGTCAGTGTTTGTTTTTCAGAATTTCTGGCTTGCAGATTGTTTTTCATTTTCATGTTTTTGTTGCTTAATTTTAGACTGTAAGATATTTTGTTTGTATGATGACCATAGCAACATTATGCAAAAACAGACTGTAAACCGCTTCAGTAAAGCACCTTGGGAATCTTTAATGGAAGGCACAAATGAAATTCAGACAGAAGGGCTAACTGGCACTTTGATAATATAGTAGTTTGTTTGGAAGAAGCGAAGGGGGACTTTGTTGTGAAAGTCAACTTGTTTAGTTAATGAAAGTGTGTTCACAATGGTATGGGAATCTGAAGTCTTTGAATGGATTTTAGTACTTTAAATTAGCAAAGATCCTTAGAAATCAAAATTTGTATGTGGTTATATTTCTTTTTTCTTTTCTTTTTTTTTTTTTTTTTTAATTTAAGGTTAGCCCATTACCATGTCACTCTGCAGGCCCCTACTCATGTAAAAGACTTTGTGGACGGCTTCTTGCTTGCCAGAATCACACTTTTTTTTTTTTTTTTTTTAATTTAAGGTTAGCCCATTACCATGTCACTCTGCAGGCCCCTACTCATGTAAAAGACTTTGTGGACGGCTTCTTGCTTGCCAGAATCACACTTGTATGAAAGAATGTCACCGYGTTACTAAAGTCAGCAGTAATGGAGACGGAAAGAAGGTGAGCTCATTTCCTGTTTTTTGTGTGTATGTGTTTGTTGTGTTWATTTATTTATGGCCTTTTTTAAAATGGTCTACTGATAAATCATCGAGGAAAAAGCGTAATCTTCTGTTCAATCGCACACATTCACCTATGTACAAATGGACCTGAAGTCTCCCAAGAAGCTGCTTATTGATGAGCCCTGTAAGTGGGTCGAGGAGGCTGGAACACTTTTAAGGAGAAGCATTGGAAATGTTGCRGAACTAGTGAAGACTTTCTAAAGCATTAGGGCTACGTATTCGTGGTTATCTATGTCTTTACTTTAGAAACTGTCATTTATGAGATTAAGAAACTGCAGATCAAATATTAGGTGATAGAAGTATGAAACAAAAATGGAATAATGTACAAAGTTGAAGGCTGCCCTGGTTTTGAGCAGTAGACATGCATGCATTGAGTGATTTGAGAAAATAATGATTTCTGAGGAAAACAGCTTTAAGCTTTTAAAGAATGACATTAAGAAACAATTTGGTCTGTCATGGCATTTAGAAAGCGTTCAGTCAGCTACAGGATATAACTGTGCTTATATTTTAGCTTAGGCAGGATGATTTCTTTGTGAATTCAAATCCTGGAAGTAATATTGCCATCTAATAACTGTATGTATTACATTGTATTAATGATTGGGGAGCCTTTGTCTGAGGACTGTATGAGCTGTTAGTGCAGCTTGTGGTGCAGTAACACACAGCAAGAGAGCAGCATGACTGAATCCTGGGTGGCAACTCTTCAAGCTTCTCCAGTTAGTGCTGCAGGAGGATGGGCTCTTGCACCTGCAGTAGAAATGCAGATGTGTGTGGGTCAGGGTTCTGCCTTGCRTAGCTCCATCTGCACTGAACTTTCTCAAAAGTGGGAGTCTATGTCCCTGCAAAGTATGGGTGAATTTCMCTGCTCTATTTTCTCTGGATTTTTACAAACTCAAGTTGTTTTTGACCTTTAGAACTTTTGTTCTGTTTTGGTGATAGAGACTAAGCTGCAGATGTAGTCTGAGACTGGCTGATTAAATTTCTTTTTATATGTCTGAAGAATGATTTTTCTGTCTGGAATTCAGGTTTTATTCCACATGTGCTGGAAAACTGAGAAAGGCCGGTGGTTTGTCATCACCTGCGCTTGCTGAAGTTCTGTATGACAGTTCCCAAAATGCTTCTGGTTGCTAGTATCTTCCTGAGATATGGCATTTGGGGGGGGCTGAGCATTGTGAATGCCCAGTGCACTAAGTTTCCCTTTGAAACATCAGCAAAAAGAGTTCAGCTACATAAGCAGAAGKTATGGGGCTCAGAAGAAAATAGGTGGGGGGAAACTGTAGTTAAACTCTGCCATTATTTTGACCAGCATAAAGTAAAAACTTGGCAAGGAGCATGGTCCTCTTGGAGAAACATYGTGTAGCATCATTTTTGGTTGCATTCAGTATATGTAGGCTAACTTAYATGTCACTTTTAAAAATGGAATGTGACGATGTACCTAAAATATTCTGCTATATAGGCCCAATTGTGAAATCGTATCAGATTTGCTATGCGTATTTGACTGCTGCCTGAGATTCTTAAGGAGTCATCAAGAAAGTAATAGGAATAGAAATAGTTTAGTGGAACTTGCTGCAACATAGGTTCTTGGCCTGAGGATGACCCTATACCTCTTGCAGACTTTGTCATATATGAAGTTGAAGGAAGGCGTAGCAGCTCTCAGCATATTGCTAACTTAATGCTTTTTGGAACCAGCATAAACATATGGAAGTAAAACAGCTTAAAGCTTGTTTTATTTTTCTTTAAATAAATAATTAAAAAAAAAAGACAACAAAGCAAGGAAACAAAGAAACTTCCACGCCCCAGTACTACAAAGCAATATGTYGTGATTGAAGTATTGCAAGAACATGTTGAATGGAAAGAGTTAGTCTTGAATATGGAATATTTTTTTCTAAAAGTGTTTTCTTTAGAGAATTAATAGGCTTAATGGCAATTTTCCAAAGCACTGATATTAAGAGGTTCTTTATGCCCAAAAGGAAAAATAGAGGTCTGTCTCTTTGACCTACAAACCCTGACATTTCTGCTTTTCTTCTCAAAGTGTATTWTAATATTTATTTTGCGTGAGGGACAAGTTAATGAATAGCAGGATTCCTGTGGGGGAAGAAAATACATCTACCCTATTCCTCTCCATAAAAGCTTGCTAATGTCATCTAGCAAAGAAACAGTTTGGCACTTTCTTTAGTAATTTGTTTGTATTTTGTTAGGCAGGTCCAGAGTGTTTGCAGTGTGAAGAGGAGTGCACGAAGCCGCGGCCACCTGGCTGTCCTCACCGATGTGTTCTGCCCTGTCATCCTGGGGATTGCCCTGCATGCCTTCAGATGCTAAAAATCAAGTGTCACTGCAAACTGTCCGTGCTCTATATCGAGTGCCTGTAAGTAAACAAGGAGTTGGGTTCAGTTCTGACAAGCATAACCGACTGGAAACCATTTGAAGCGTCCTAGGAATGGGAGTAACCCTGTTGGCAAGTTACAGCCTTCTTTTCTTTTGAAGATTATAATTTATCATATAGTCTATTTAATTTGCCAGTGTTCCACTTGGATATAATCACTCAAACTATTAAAAGTATATGGACTCTGTTTTTCACAGAACAGATTTTGCAATTGTTTTAGAACGTATATATGCAAGTATGTAAATCTGTACTAATCTGTATAATTTAATCTATATGTAATTATTTTACAGTGTATAAGGAAGAATTTCATAAGAAGAATTAGACTAAATGTAGTTAGGGTAAAAATATCTTTATAACTACCTTATAGCTTCAAAACTTACCAAAAATGGAGTTCTGAAATGAAATGTCCTCTTTTTTTTTTTTTTAGACACATGTTTATAAACATTTGTGCTCCTTTTTAATTGTTGAAGGGGCAGGGAGGTGCTAGCTTTTATTGCATATAAGATGGTTTTTTTTATCCATTAAATAATTCAATAATTAAATAATATCCAAAAAATAACATATTACTCTGAAAAATCGTTCAACTTCTACATTCCYTTCTTTATGTTCTCCTTAAAGTATTTCAGATCCTCTTAATTTTTGTGCTCTTGTTTGATAGAGACCTGGCATTGTTAGTTCCACGCTATGTGGATCATACTTTCTTTTACAGGCATAAATACCTAAAATGCATCCTAACTTGATTTGTGTTGTTTTCAATTTGGTATTTATCAGAAATACATATTTTCTTTTATAGAAAGCTAACCTGTGCTGACGCAAAAGAAAAGGATGTTCTTACTTCCTGCAAAAATCAGTGTCCGAAAGAGGTAAGCCTTGCTAGCAAAGAAGTGCTCAGTTGGAGGGATGTCTGCTGCCTGTGGGTGAAAGAGAAATAGGTGTCTGTGTATTTGGACTTTAGCAAGGCTCCGGACAGTTCACAAGCCGTCCACAAAGGCAGACCGAGGAAGTTTAGTCTAGAATATCGTGCTAAATGGTAAATGCAAAAGTTGATAGTAAATTGTGCTTGGAGCAGCGTCATTTGTCAGCTCAGCAGAGTACATTGAGGGGTCAGGGGTCTGTTCCGTGGCAGTACTAGTGAATGTCCTGAAAGATTAAATTGGGGATAAAGCTGAAGTGGGAGTATATRCCCTATAAGGTGATTTAAAAAAAAAAAAATCCTGAATATATATTTCCAAAATAATAGGATATCTTTTAAGTAATCGGCCACAACTGAAATTTTCAGTATGTGTACTATTTTTGGCGAAGTGCAGGGGTAGTGATCATGATCTGTGTAGCAAGTCTGAGGTGGGTGTCGGGAGAGAAAAGATTTGGGACTTTGTGAGTTTGCAAAATGGAAGAACCAGAATATTGTCAGGAATATTCTGAAAAGTGTTTCCAGCACTGAGCTTGAATTTTTGCCAAAGCCTCTTGCCATAAAATAAAGAAATGCTTATACTAAGAGAAATATTTTATCCCATAATCACTTCTCATTATTGTTTGCCTTCTATTGCCTAGCTAAGTCTTTATCACATGCAATGTCAATAAATAATTTAATGCAACACATTCATCATTGATTCTGCTTGGTTCCTTTATGTGAGTTTACCTTTATACTCCGTCTGCTGGATGGAGACTTTTGTCTCCTTACCTAATGTCTTATCACCTCAAATTCTCCCCTTATCTCTAATAACTCTGGATTCAAAATTCTCCTATTCCCTAATTTTCCACTGTAAGAACTATCAAATTTGAATCCTTGTACTGATTAGAGTTTAAAAAACTGTTTTAGTTTTTGAATAAGTACAAATGCAGAAATTTGTAGCATTCCTGCTTATTTTCCAACACTTTGCTGTTTTTTTTTTAATTTTCTTTTTTGAGACAAGATAAATTTACTCCCTCGAAGTCTTCTCTGTACTGTGCACCTCTTTTATCTTCTGCTTTTTTTTGCCCTTGTAGACTTTTGATGTCTTTCTGTTCATTATCCTTCTTTGTGGTGCACAGGTAAATGAATGAGCCTGTAGTAAATTTCTCACTTGAATATTTATAAGTTTTCCTCTCGTTGGGGGAATGCTTTTGGACATTTTTTGCTGCCCATTTACTCCTTAATTTTATCCTTTAATTTCTCTCTCCGTTACTTTGTTTTCATTTGCTCCAAGACTACTTCTTTATGCTTAAGAGCACTTATAATATCCTAGCGTGAACTGTGTGTTCCTATACTTCAGTGTCCCTTCTAAGCTCTCTGTGTCTCATGTTTGACCTTGATCAAGGCATCTCTTGTGATTTTGTGTTCCCGAGACTCGCTCTGTGACTCAGCATCCTTCTAGTAGCAGAGCTCTGCTTTGCAGCTCAGAATTGCCCTTTTCCAGGTGTGTTGTGTGCGTGTGGTTCCCTCCACCCCTCCTCAGGCAGCGGGATGTGGAGGGCTCCTCAGGGCTTTAAGCAACATTCAGTTAGATAAAGATTTTCATTTTATCCTAAAATTCTTCTTCCTATAGAGGCCTTGAAAAATAAGATTTCCAATGCTCCTGCTGTCGGAAAGTCTTTTGTTGCATGTGATTGTGTAAAAATGCTTCCCCACCYCTCCCAGTGTCCTGAAACCTAGAGGTATTGATGTTGACCTGCTTCAGGGAGTTTGGTTTCTTTTTTTTTAATTTACAGTTTATTGTACATTTAGCTAATCCTATTTTGATAACWTTAGAAGTACAATATGCTCTTTTTTTTCTTTTTAAAAAAATATTAACTTCTCTGTGAATATTGTATAATACTRGGAATGCTCTGTCAATTTTAAAATTATTTCATGTTGGTCTATAACTTTGGGAAAATCATCTAGCTGTATCRTGATACCTATTATCCAAACAGCGTCTGTTAAAGGACTTATTGATACATTAAACTGGCCTTGGGTTACCAGAAGAGCTCGGTGAAATTGTGGCTTGCTATAAATCAGTGTGGACTGTAACTRTCACAACATTTAGAATAATGTCATTTAGATGCTAGAGAATATGACGTTTACTGAGATCCTACATTTGAGATGTCTGTCTCTTTTCCTTTTTTTTTAATGGAAATTATAGTAGACAGTAAAATACCGTATTTGAATTACAAGTAGAGTGCTACTTCTGGAGATAATGAAAACTACTTAGTTCTGTTGTCTGGTGCCTTAAAGAAATAACTTTAAAAAAAGAAGAAGAAAGAAATCTTGTTATTAAAGAAAATAACGGAGTCTTGCCAACTTTCATGCTTTGGTTTTGGCTCTTTTAGTATAAAAGTAAGAAAAGGACTTCTAGTATTACATAGTGCAGCTTGCATTTCCTTTCTGCTTTGAGGAGCAGCAAGTCTTTGATACTGCCACAGCTGTTAGCTGGGACACTTTAATTAAAAGTTATTTCTCTTGTTAGGTAGCAATAACAAAATATCCTGTTGAAGGAAATTTAACTTCAATTTAATCAGTAGTGATTAAATTGTTGTTATGTTTGCAGATACTTTGGGACAAATTTTAAATAGAAATTTCCATATGCTCTATGTCCATTTGTATCTTCACGTCAGTGCCTGTGGATCTCTTTATCGCTTGCATTCTTCTGTGTAATTAGTAAATTTGGATAAAATAGAAATACTTTAAGAGTGCGTACGGTGTAGATATGAAATGTGATCGTGTTGCAATGAATCTGTTCTAACATGAGACTAGGACATTGCTACAGTTGTGCGTGATGCCCTTGAGTAGGGAGCAGGAGGAGGGAGTCACTGGTCCCTAGTGAACAGCCTCAGCACCTGTGAATAGAACTTGTTATTAGTGAATCAGGTTGGCTTCAGTCCATGTTCTTCACTGAATTCAAGGCTCAAAGAAGTTTCTTCCTCATCTCCTTAAAATAAGATAAAATGCAAGCTAAATTTACCCCAGTAGTTGTGCCAGGCTAACCTGGAGTCTTYAGCAAGGTGCCTAATTTCTTTCTCCTCGTCCCAGTTAAAAAGCAGATCTTCTACATCAGGCTTCAGTTGAGACACTGTCACACAACAATTAGCTAGTCCACGTAAAGATGATTAAGGCAACAATCTTTTGTGTTTTTTATACACACATATCTTTATATACCTATATTTAAAAGAACAGTTCGATGAAAGAGGCTTTAGCACTAAGGAAATTTCCCAAGGATTGTATTGAGGACTGATCTTACAGTGTTTTCAGCAATGACTTTGGCACCCAAAATTAGGAGTGCTCGTGGCATTTTCTGATGAGAACTTGTAGAGCATTGTCAGTAAAAGGCAACTGAGGAAATTTATGTACAGAAGCAGATAACCTTTAGGGAATGGTATTAGATACAGAAAAAAATGGTAAGGCCATTTATGTAAAGACTAATGCAAGTGTGAGACAGCAAAAATTCTTATTGTCACGGTGTGTTTAGCTGGAGAGAAATGTAAATGAGAGCTGAAGATGTATTGGGCAAGATATTCTATTAAGAAGAAGGTAAAATTAAGGCATTGTACAAAGTCCCGCTGAGATGTCATTTGGGATATTATATGCTACTGTGTACAAGAAATATTGATTTAAGCTGGTTGAAATTCAATGAAGGGAGTACTGTGAGAATAAAGAGCCAATTATGAAAGGACAGTCAAGAAATATTTCAATATGAGGATCAGAACAAATGGATTTAGACTGTCCAGAATAGATTTAGGGAATTAGAGAAAAGGTCTTGCCTCTTGGAGACATGAAGTTTGGAAGAGCCTGCAAGGTCTGGCAGCCAAAGAGGAAAAAGTATTTTCAGTGCAAGGCTGTTCCAGTCACGTAGGGCTCATATGGCAGGTTAGCTGCTGGTAGCAGGAGCATCTGAACTTGAGGACTTAGTTTCCTTCCAGTTTCACTGCAGTGACAGCAATTAAAAGGTACTGAATCCCAAATCACGGAATGGATCACTAGAGGATGCATTAGTATGATAATAGAATTTGACTTGGCATGAAGGCATGTTTAATTGCTCTATATTTTTTAGATGGAGCTTTGCATTCTGTTTTAGGGATGTGTTCCATGACTAAGTTTTTAAGTAAAGCTAGCTCATTTGTACTCCTAAAAATCAAAATTTGCTGATCCACAAGAAATAYGTGTACTTGAGATTTATAATTGTTATGTTATATTCCCATTTTTGTGAATAAAGCAATACAGCATGTATACTTCTATGAAAAATACACATCTTGATTWTCTCCTATAGGTTTTTCCAAGTTATACTAATTCCTTGATGACACWTAACTGCTGAAGCTTAGCTTTTTACTAAGAACACTGATACAAAGTCAAGTTCCTGACAGAAAGTGAAGTGATTTGCTCCTCTGCCATTTTGCATCTACTACAGTGCTGGGAGTCTGATATTTCTAAGAGTCACCATTATTTAGATCAATTAATCATTATTTAGATAAATTAGTGTCTGTAAAGAGGTAGTCTTTCTCAAGTACTAGAAATAGGATAACTTACAAAATGCAGAAAATCAAGATTTTGTGAAATTAATTGGGACGTAAGAACACTGGCACCCTGTACTTGCTACTACTTTTGCATAGTTCAGAACTTTCTTGTGTGTAAGACTTYGTGGAGTGGTGTTTTTGCACTGCTGCTACTTCTGATTCTTTCCCCTGCCTTGTGGTGACTCTCTGGTCTGTAAGTAGCTGTAGTACAGATCAYCAGTTGATTTCTGTTTCCAGCTTCTTCCTACCTATATGCTTGTGTGTCCCCCTCCGTTGCCCTCCCAGGTAATGACGACTTCTATTATAGAAAACATTTTGAAAACAAAATTGGTTTTAATCAAGTTGTGTGAATAAAATCTTTAAGGGGAAATGGTTCTACAGAAAAGGAAATACTTCAAACAACAGTCAAATGTTTGCAAAAAAACAAAATCACTTTCATAAGTGGAAAATTGATAAGTCATATGGATTTTTTTTGTTTAAGTATGTCTTTAATAAAGCCAGTTCATAGATTCTCGCTTTCTTCTTGTTTGTAGTTGCCATGCGGTCACCGATGTAAAGAGATTTGCCATTCGGGTGGCTGTCCTCTGAACTGCAACCAGAAGGTTAAACTCCGCTGTCCCTGTAAAAGACTGAAAAAGGTAAGTTATGAGAGACACATCTTTGTGTTTTGTCTGTGTGTGTGTTTGCTTTTAGGCTTGGGTGACTGGATTTCCTATTGTGTGGACTGGAATAGGTCCAGTTAGTTCAATAGAACTGTAGTGATTCACATTAGATCTGGGCTGCAATATGAAAAGACTTGCTGGAGAACAAAAAATCCTATTACTTCTAAGATATAGAGCTATTGTAAGGCAGCTAACAYCTGCAAGCACACTTGAATCCTTCTAGCTCTATTGAAAGATTAGTTGGGTGATCTGGAGTGATTTAAGAAGAATTTTTTTTTTTTTCTGGTAAGTTGGAAAGTGTTCCAACTTAGGTAATTAATGTAATCAGTTTCCTGGAAATCTAAAAGCAACTACAGACATCAGCATTTTATTTTATTATGTGCCTAAATGTTCCCATTGGATCCAGTATTTCTTTTGCTGTTGTAAAATCCAGAAAACAATTGGTTAAATGTGCAGTTGGACTTTTGTTTTCCTGCTTTGAAAACTGCTTTCCTAAGTTTTAGGCCAAGCATAATTGCAGATGGAAGGAGTAGCTATTAGTAAGCTTATAGCTGTTAATCTCTCTTAACTTTCATCACCTTTCGAAAAATATAGAAAACATGTCATATCACCTACTCTTCCATATTCTAGTGCTGAATTGTATCTTACTGTGCAGCTACTGATGTTTAGACTGGTTCAGATTTTGTTATCCCAAATGAAGGGATGTATTTATCACTTCCATGGTTCTCCCATTCAGATGTGCTGCCAAGAAAGAATGAAATACACTTTTTAGGGTATTTTTTTGACCAATTGGAATCTTCAGGAGCCTGCCGCTCTGAAAGATCTGCTTCCTTTAAATCTGAAGTTTGTTCTCACACACACACACAAAAAAAAGTGAGAAAATTAGAAAATTTGATCATGAGGAATAAGACAAAGAGAGATAAGAGAGATTGCCGTGAGTGTTCTTTAATTTTTACGTGAAGGAAGCCCACTTTTTAAATAATCAAAAAATGATCCATTTGACTTCTAGAACAATAAGAGTTTGGGATTTTYGGGTTTTTTTTTGGATGGAGGAGGAAGAATTGTCCCTGAAATACTGGCCTATTTTCTGGAAGTCAAACAAATTCCTTCTCTTTCTCAATTCCTCTTCTTTCTCATACAGAAAACTAAATTTGTAGAGGGTAAATAATGGCAGAAGGATGGATTGTGGATAAATTAGACCTTGTTTGGACCTTGTGAAACTGTCTTAGTTTTACAATGTGAAAACAATTTTGCAGTGATTTCCTTATATGATGCTGCCCTTGCTAGTGGTCCTGGTGGGTAGCTGCTCTCTGCAGAGGTCCCCCATCTGCATCTGCTCAGAGGTGCACTGTCTCCAGCATCTCTAAGCCTGCCAGATGTGGGTCAAATGTAAGAACGGGGGTGCTTGTGTGTTTTGCTTCTCAAGTCTGTGATTGTGCAAACAGGGAACAGATTTTAGTAGCTAGTAAGTATTATTGAATTCTCTGCAAACACTCCTAGGCTTTGTTTATGTATGGTGCCAATAAAGCTTGTAGTTTATGGGACACCCACTCCATGCTGTGCTGTAAATAAAGCCCATGCTGATGCTGAAGAAATTCCAGTTTACCAGGAGAGTCTTACTAGTGTGTCTTCTTGCTCCTGCTTCCACCTGGATTTGTTTGGTAGCTCCCTTTGTTACAAAGACAGGCCTGTCACCTGCTCTGGTAGGGAGAACTTGCGTGGGTTGCTTTGACTGGGCCAGTTTTAGCTATCTCACTGTTCCACTTTGACTCGCTTTTCTGTCCTCTGTGCTCTAGATTAGAGTCAAGCAATTGATTCTATAAATTCTGGAGTCCTCTATCAGTCTTTCTTAAGCAATTTATTGTTATAGGAGGAGTCACTGGACCAGCACAGTGAATATAAAATACGTGATTGAATGGCTTTGAATACTGAACAGGAAGAATCTTTTCCCTTTGTAGCTTTTTTTAAAAGTACATATTTTTTCTAAATTAAATGTCATAGTGTTACATCATGACATTATGCATATAAAATGTGCAGACAGATAAAATACTAGAATTTATAAATCTGGGAATTTCTGGTAGACTAGACTGCATTTTTAGCCATCTCTTCATTGGTCAGGAGTTGTTTTTAACATACTTGATTTGTAGGAAAGCTAGACATAGCAAAGATGTATTATTCAAGTGAACCTATATTTAAAATTCATGTTTAGAAAAATCTTAACTGTAGGCTGGTTTTTCATGCAAATTTTGTGAATTTCTTTTAGTATGCSTTATGAAAAATCACAGCTCGTGATTCTCCTGCGTATCACTGACAATATAAAAGCCAACGTAGTTTCATGTTGTGTTGCTCTACCTACCCAACAGAATACTAGGTGTACTTTTCTGGCTTTAAAATATTGCAAGGACAGGAGCAGAGATTTTTTTTCATGAGGTGATACTGCCTCATAGTCTCAGACAGCACGGTTGATCTGTAGGCCGTTGAAAATAACGTGTGTGAAATTGCTGAGACTGGATGTGCCAGATCTTTATGCTAGAATCCACAAAATTGTATTACTTAGTCTTAGGTAAACAAGTGAGAAAATAGGAGAGGACGGGATTATACTTGACTATTTTGTTCATTCTTGCTTTCATTGTGGCTGATCAGAAAGAAGGAAAATAGAAAAGGGCAAAAGTTGATACAAAGTTGACTAATGTTTAATAATAGCTTGGATCTATCTTCTGACTAACCAGTGTTTTAGCAACCAAGAATTTTCATAATGACATAGACTGTATAATATAAACTTTAYGTGTAGAGTAATGGATTTTGAAAGACTTTTTATCTCTGCTTAACAGGAGTTGCAGTGCAGCAAGGTACGAGAAGGCCAGGTTTCACTGGAATGTGATGCATTATGCAAGGAAATGAAACGGAAGGCGTCTGAGGTAATTCAGCTATTGCAATTATAACTTATTCTTCCTGCTTCAGGATAAGGGGGAAAAAGGAACAAAATTATTCTTTCAAGATAATAGCAGCATGACATGCAACATAATCAAGTAGATGTGTATTTAATAGAACCTGCTTTTTCAGATTGATTGGTCTGTTTTAATRTGGAAAATATAAGACTGGTGAGAATAACACTGTTGGTAGTGCTAATTGATTTAATGAAATACTCTCCTTATGTTCCTGAATTGTACGTGCATGTGTGTGCATGTGTGTGTGTGTGTTAAAACTGATTCTTTCCACCTCGAGAACAAGCAGTAATCAATGATGGTAAAATAATGATGCTGTTGGATTAAGGGCAGTAGCTTCACAGAGCGCTTTTAAATCTGCTTTTTCTCGTAGAAACTGTGCAGCCATCACTGGACAAGCTTGTTGTTTATGACAGTGYGATCTAACACGCTGCAAGGGTTACCCTGAAGCAGGAGATCTGAGCCTTTTCAGCAGTGGCAACTTACTTTGAGCTCTGCCCAGGTCTGCTCTTCTGTGGAGTACAGAAATTACTGCAACACATTGTATAGAGAGACAGAATATCTGTAAAAGCTTTTATAAGCTTTTTATAAAGACATAAACAGCATTGGTRTGTGCTTTGCTTGGCTTGCACTGGGGACGTGTGACATGTACCCAGGAACTCTATGGTAGAACTGACTTGTCTGCTTCTGCTCTGAAGCASAATCTTTCTGCCCATCATTGATACGTGGGTTCTAGCACATATACAAACAAAATCCCACAGTTTGGCTTGTTGCTCAGCTTGTTAAGTTGCTTGGGTTTTGTCCCCAAAATCTCCACAGCAGAGGGTGTGGAGTTATGTTTGTGGGATGTGGAGTGCAGGAGAAGGAGGTGAGGCAGGGACAGGCCTGTAGGAGCTGAGGGAGAGGAGCACCTTTCCCTGGGGCTRTGCCTGGAAGTGCTAATGGCTGAATTCCCCTAAGGGAGCAAAAAGCACCCTGGTTGAAAGGAGTCATCTGTCTGAAGAATACCTGTGTTTTATCCTGAGTCTTTTTAGCAGTATTTGCCAATTTCTAGTGATTCATGTAGTATAACATTTTACAGCTGTTTCATTCTAAGTTACTGTGTTACACAGGTAACTGCCCTTTCCTATTTCTTGCTCCTGCTGCTGTGGTCTACATGGGACAAGGGTGTTCTGGTGTTTTTTTCTTGTCTAAAGTTGTAAAGTTCTACTTCAATGCTCACTAAGCAGTTTTGTGCAGTCTGTGTTGACTTGAAAATGATGTGCTAGAATAGTAARTGACAAGTTTACTGCAACATGGCAAGACTGCAATGTCTGTTAAAAATCACAGCTGTTTGCAAAGAGAATTCAGTTTGCCATTGCAAAATGACCATCAGCGACCAAAAATGAAGTGTTACTTCTTATGAAACAGTATATAACAACTAGTGAGTGTGCACTTCTGAGCAACTGAAGTGTCTTACTATATATTTTATTGTTAAAGTAGTAATTCTAGAAATATTTTTCAACATTGGGACTATATTGGTGAATTTCCCTCCTGTAAAACTCACACAACTGTAACTGCACTAGTGTAAAATACTTCTTTGTTGCTTTATTTGACATTTGTGATTTGCTGCTTTTCTTCTGGAGCTGATTTTGTGCCATTAGAGGGCAGTAAAATATCAGGAGGCCAGTTAATTGTGCCGCTTTTTCGCACTTTGCAACCCYAGATGAGAGATGCATGGATGAAAAGATTTTTTGTATGTTATTCTAATAAGAGGTTCCCTTACTGTGTCTAATTCTATAAAAGTCTTCATTAAAAACAAAAAGCTTTAACAATTTTTAAAGCCTTGGTTAAAGCTGCAGATATGATGGCCTTTTATTGGTCCTGTCCTTAGTGGACACAGTTTCAACTACTTAGCACACTAAGCTCAGTTTAACAGCGTAGCTGGAGTCCACACTTGACACTGGTAGTATGCAAGTCATGATAAACATACTTACATATATATATAAACATATCTATACATGTACACACACAAGTTATTATTGGGATCAAGATCTTTTTTAATTTCAAGTTATAAATCAAATTTTTAATTTTAACTTTTTTTTAACTTATTCCTATTCAGTGTCTTCTCACCTTTCAGGATTTGATGTACTCAATTACTGACCTCCTTTTCCCCTGACAGATCCTAGGCACGCTCTCTTCTTTAGGCACGAGCCACTCCACSCTGCGTGTGTCCAAGCTCCATATTTTTCTGATGGTGCTGGACCAAAACTGAATGCAGGAGCTTAGGTTCAAGGGCACCCTGTGTTTATATATTGATGTTGTTTTCTCTTTTGTTCTTTCCATAATCATTTTTAGTGTTTCATCTGRTTTCTTGAATGCTACAAAACACCTCTACAGAAGTATGATTGTTAATACTCTTATGATTTTTGCATGAACTACTTTGTTACATTCACAGTTTGCATTACCCCGTGGGCCACAAAGCAGTTTGGATATGCATTATCCGAAATATATCATATTCAGTAAAAATGTGCAAATTACTTGTTCTGTAATAGTCATGGAGTATTGAAATATGGTGTGTTTATATATGAATTACATACATATGCAGGTATTAGCTGTGTATGTAAATGGTTCTGAATTGAAGATTAGGATGCTGACAATTTAGAGTAACTATCTCTAGCATTTTCTCTGGCTACTAGTGAACAAACACTTTTTTCAGGCTTTGAATTTGCTGATTGTGCTTGTTGGTTTAAAATTGGTCAGAAGATCAACTTACAACCTGGCACTATCCACTATGTGCTCAATCTTTTGCAAGCATAAGATGATGGCGCTTTTTTCTCCCAGAATATTTTATGATCTAAATAAATAAATAAAAACACACCTGCAAAGTTTTGCTTACTTTTGTTGAGAACTTGTCTATAAAAAGTAATTAAAGTTCAGTAAGCAAATAGATTTAGTTGTTGTTTCTAACAGTTGCTCGTTTTCTTTCTGGTCAGATAAAAGAAGCTGAAGCCAAAGCTGCTATTGAAGAAGAGAAACGAAGACAACAGGTATCAACCTTTCTTTATCCTCCCACACTTCATCCGTTTGTTCTTTCAACAAATCATTTATTTTACATGCAACTAGTGGTGTGGTTGGTAAAGTGATAGTCACAGTATTTCCTGTCAGCTGGTGTCTCACACTAAGAAGTCTGTGCTGGGAATGACTTATTGTTCAGAGTCCAAATGTTTTCCCAAACAACTTTTATCATTTTTTGTAAAATGATAATTAAATTGATCTGTGTTTTATTGTATGTATGTACTTAGAATTTTTATTAAATGTTTTATATGTAAAAAAGCAGAGTTGCTCAGTGGGCTCCATAGCCATTTAAATATTGGCTGAAGCTTTTTTCAACCRTGAAAGAATGAAGAAGCCCAAATGAGTCATTTTCTTTGAGGTCTTTGTGGGGGGAAAAAATGTGTGTTTACTGTGTTTGCCATTGTTGTCATTAGTTGCTGCTGTTGCCTGTTGTTGGTGAATGTATGTTGACAGCACTGTAATCCAGGAGGTTGCTGTGCCAGCTGCCTGCTCTCTCATAGTCATCTTATTTCAGTGAATGGTTGTAGSCTTGGTTTGATGGTGAGGGTTTGGTCAGGTTTGTCATCCAGAGGCTGCAGTGCTGTGAACTCCTCACTACTTAACGCATGTGTGCCTGGGATGGAGAATTTGACAGAAAGTCCCATTCCAGGAGGTGATTTATGATTCTCACTTACCAAAACAATTAGGTGCTGAGCTGGTATCTTCACCTGGATTTATCATTCCCTTCCCAGCCTTATCGTGGAGCAGATGGAGCAGAGTCTGCCCTCTGCTCGGCAGGGTCTAAGAGAGCCTGTTTGTCCAATCTCAGCAGAATGTTCCTGTGTAGAGRGCCCTGGGAACCCCAGCTGGAGCTGTGCCTCAATTAACTGTGCTTCTGTTAATTGCACAAAGGCTTTGCTAAAGCATCATCTGCACTAATCTTTATCAGGCCCTAGCAAGGCCTGCTTTTTAGAATTATTCTAAATGGAAGTATGTTCCTTATGCTGGACAAGCATGCAGTGCATTCCTGTTGTCCTGGGCATCAGGCAGTGGGCTGTGATCATCTTATTTACCGTGTCATTCACACCTCAGCTGTCTGCAATATTGATCTACATATGCCTTCATGTGCCTCAGTTTAGCAGACTGTTTTTCTAAACAGAACTTAGAAATGCTGCTTCTGGAGTTAAATCAGGAAGTGTAGCCTGCCTGCAGGAACTTGAAATGTTTTATCTGGATAGTGATAATCTAAAACTGACAATACTGCATATTAAGGATAAAAATTYTTTAACTAGAAATGTGAATTTGTTGGTGTTTGTATTGCACTGGGTTGTTTGTTTTGTTTTGTGGCAGAAGGCATCCAGTGACTAATGATTTCTGCCTCGTAATCACTTAACTCTTAGTCTGTCTAGAGAAGTCACTGTATTGATCCTTCCCCAATATTAGAGCACATTCGCCTCATTAGTGCAGTCTGCGATATCAAAAACTGCTTCTTTTCCAATTTGATTTCATAAATCTGCTGTCTGGTGATACAGTTTGCTGCACCTCACTATTAYGGGCTATTGAGTCCATTTATACTCAGTACATGTATTTCTTAGTCCCTCCTGACAAATGATGCATCTTGTACCATGTTCCTGATCTCACTAGTACGTTCTTGCTTCAAGTGCTCATTTGATAGTCACAGCTTCCTCAGGCCTATTTTGATTAATGCTTTAGTAAATCCTTTGTGCACACACKAGTCAATGTTGTGGCTGCATCTGCAGATTTATATTTTGTTATTTTCTGTATTTCTTAATTGCTTCCCTTAATATCTGTTTAAGGATGGAATYTCTTGCTTCTTAACCTAAGTTAGAAGCTGGGTTAGTTAGCTGASTTTCACAGCTGGACTTTCCTTCTGCATCCAGTGCAGGACAAGGTTGTGAGACCAGGGTTTTCACGGTTGCCAAAGGTAGGAAGCTTCGTGCTGTGACACCTCAAATACAGTAAGGTGCAAGATTTGCAAGTTCAGGATGCACCTATGTCTGTATAGTCAGTATTTTATTTGTATCCTCTTAAGTGTGTTTTCCTGTAGGGCTGCCTTTCCTTTCGGTGCAGAGTGTAGAGGATGGCAGAAATGGGAGCAAAATCCAGTACCTGGGCAACAATAAACTGGACATTATCCTTCAAAAAATGCATTTCATTTTGCTTTTAATCTGTATGCAGATGGAGAAATTCTTACTCTATAAAAACTTAGAGCTTTTTTAGCTCTTAAGGGGAGCTATTTTTGGGGAAAAAAGAGATGGTGAAGATTAGGTAGAATTGCTCTCTTATAATTCAGGGGCCACTGAGGTTACACTATGACTGAGAATTACGTAAAACCCATAGGTAGTTTTGTAAGGAAATGGTATCTTCAAAATCTGTATGCAGGAATGTGCTTGTTTCTCACTTTTTGTTTTTATCAAGTTTTTATTTTTAGCCAGTTTCTTTAAAGATCACTAGGTAAGCAAAAGTGTATGCTTATTAATTGCTGAAATCCTGTATCTTAATTCAGATAACTGCAATACCTGACACTCTCTGCTGTTAACCTTTGCAGATCACMAGGATTTAATAATACCTGCAAAACATGTGTCACATCTGTGCAAAACTGAATTCTGCTATGTTATGTCTCAGACTTTAAGAACCTTGTACTGGCCTTCAAGTTCTAAATTTTTAAAAATTGTTTCATTAAAATATTTTGCTTTTCTAAGGGCGAGCTAGATAGCTGTAAGCAATGTTGTTTCAAATGCTGTGGGGCTTGTTCTGCACTTTTCTGCCCTATCATCAGAGAAGAGCCAGCAGTTCCTGCCTTTATTAGGATACAAAGGAATAACCATCAAAATGGTCCTTTTTGCTTGCTAAAAGTGGTATCTGGCACAGGAAGGAAAGTAAGATGAGCTTTGTGAAACTCTCTCAAATATTTTCTGCCAGTAGGGGAATACCAGACATCATACAGTTCCAAAGGAAAATTGTATTTACTGGAGAGTCCTTCTCTGCCATTTCCCCACACGGACTCATTCTCGTGTCTTTAATGCACCTCCCTCCTTGCCTTAGCCCCACTGTTCCTGGCAGCCCTCCTGCAGTAATCCTGTAGATTTATTTTCTTTGGTAGCCAGGCTTTGCCTCTCACCGGGCACATTTCCTCTGCCTCAGATCAGTCTTGTTCTTTTTGCCCGGACATTCTGGCTTCTCTGATCTCCGCTGTCTTTCAGTGTTTATCTAATATCCCTCTGTTCCCTAGCCCCTTGTCCCACGTTTCTCCAGTAGTCCACCCYAAAATCCACATCCTTGTCACAACTCTTCTGTTTCTAACTTGTCTTGACCTTTAGATGTCTTGACATCTTTTCTGGTGGTGGTATTCCCAGCAATGAGCTGGCCCCAGCATCTAGTCTTGCACTCTGTGTTCCAGGCTGCCTAATTCCTACTCTGCAACCTAGGCTCAACCCTGCAGATGCTGTTATGGGCAGGAGCTTTACGTTCTTCTTAATTTTGCCAGTTCCTTTGTGTTGTTTCTGGGCCCAAAGGCACATGCTTACAGGGTAATACGCACCTACTACAGCCAGATGTAGGAGTTACAGCACTTGGGCGTAACAAAGATTCCATTTCTTAACTTTATAGATGTTATTTTAAAATGTAGTAGAGCATGCAAGATGCAAAGAATTGGGGAGGGGAAAAAATGATAGATTTTCTTAGCATTGGTTAGAAGGGCATCCTTATTACAGGGATGTGTTTTCTTCTGGTTTTCAGCCTATGCTTTTAAATGTGATGTTGTAATAGTTTTAAAAATACTCCCCAGGAGCTTGATCTAATGGGAAAACACATTATTTCAACCTGTACCATGGAAATAGCAGTCTCTTCTTGGCTTAAGATACTCAGTCTGAGATAAAAATATCATGTAACATTTCAGTTGGTTGTATTTTTGGCAGTGCTTTATTAGAAACTAAAGGATTATTTAATACTCGGAAGCCAAGTGCCATATGACCATGAGATGTGGTGCTGCCATCTCATCTTCAAGGCATGTGTAACTTTCATTAGCTGGCAGTTATTTTTATAAATGAACCTCAGGAATATTACTTGAATTTGAATGTTTCCTTGTTCTTAATCCTCACACAACACTACCTATTTCTCCTGTTTTTCTTTATCTAGGCAGAACTGGAAGCTTTTGAAAACAGGTTAAGAGGACGAAGAAAGAATAAGAAGAGAAARGATGAAGTAGAAATCGAGCAATCACCGTGGCAGAAGTATAAGAACCTCATTATGCTGCCCATGTTTGGGGTTGCTGTTGTCATGCTTGCATGGCTCATGGCCTACAATGACTGAAATGACTCTCAAATATTGAATATACCTCAGTGGGGCTTTAAGTAGCTATTATTACTATAATATTAGTGTGTATAGTAGAACTTAATATGCATAGGTTATGTAAGTATAATATTTACCACAAGAGCACAGGACTGGGAAGAAGTGTCATCCTTTGTATTCCTACATTCACAGCACAAAACTATCAATTCAGACACTGAAAGTCAAGAAGTAGTMGGTTTAGTCTACACTGAAGTGCTGGTGTAACTTACCTTGTTGAGATCTGTTAACATTTATTTTRTTATATGGTTACTTTTCTTGTCTCCATTCTAGAATATTAAGAGTAGCTTAGCATAAAATGCTTTACTGAATGTTTGTTTCCAGTAAAATAAATGTAGTGTTTCGTTAAAGATTAGTACTTTTATGCTAGTCTTCATGGTGTATCACACAAAATATAATTCCTGTGCTTCATGTTAATTTTAATGATAACTAATGGGGAACTTCAGTTAGATTTGAATGGTCTGTAGCCTCGTATCAGAATTGTGAGAGGAAATGTGAGCTATTTTCTAAGGCTGCTGAAACACTAAGAATAAGGGCCACATTCCAGGCTGCTTTTCTCCTCTTCCTCAGAATTAAACCAGTTGAAAGCCTCATTTAGTGCAGAGATGTGAGGACTGAACATGGGTGAGGTAGTTTCAGTGCACAGGGATGTGTCCTCATCGCTGCTTTCTAGTATTGRTGACGGGGGCAATATGAAGCTAAACTTAGAGCATCTCTTGAATATTTCTATAAATAAATGTCACATATGAATATTTGCATAGATGTACAAAAGTGTAAAGTAATTGAGTAATTTATACAATTATGTAGTTCTTAATTCATCTGGATGGTGCTTGCTAATTATGTATGAATTATCTCATCTTGAAAGTGCTTAGATATTTTCTTGTTGATAACTGGAGTCCCTTGCCTTGGGGTATCAGTACAGAAATGTTTCAGGGCCCTGGTTGCTGGTAGAACTATTAAGATTTTCAGAGCTTCAAAACTATATGAGAAGCTACATTGTCTCAGCCAAAGAGTACAGTGGTTTTTTAAAATCTCTGCTAGAAATTCTGTGCTGATGAACAGCAATGTGATTAACTGAAAAAGGCCTACTTAGAAGGTATTTTGAAAGACAAGGCACAAAGCTGGTGGTTTGGGGAGGTTTATTAGTGGGTTTTTCCTTTAGCAGCATTTGATTCAGCATTTGATTGCCTTTGCAGTCAGGTATATAGTTTTATTGCAAATTCTGCAAAAGCAGCAGAACTGTTTGCATGAATTAGAGAAGACTGCAGTTGAGTTGAAAGCTGGATTAGTCAACATTAGCCCACTTGTAAAGGGACCTGATACTAGTTTGAGTCAATCTCTGCTGTAATTAACAGCAGCACGAAGAGGGGAGGAAAAAAAAAAAAAGAAAAAAGAAAAAAGCAAAACTCTAGTAGGCAACATTATTAGACTTTGTAGAGATTTCCAAATTGGGAAAGAGTCTCAGTCTCTTTCATCATCTGAACTGAGCAAAAGAGAAAACTGGGCTTGGTAACATTTGGTATAGGTTGATGTTTTTTGATATTATTTTATTTTATTTAATTGACTTTTTAAAAACATGCTATACTTGCATTGCTGTATGTCAGACCATTAGTACGTAAAGATACAGAATTAGTTGAAAATGCACCAGGAACTTGAAATTGTTTCTTTGTTTGATTATTTTATAGAATAAGGAATAAACCATTTTCCTGTAATATTGATGCCCAGAAGATAATTCGGTTTCACAGTGTTGTTTCATCAAGTGAGGCAATGTTGTTTTGTGACTGCTCTGTCAATAATTCTGCTGTCATTGAGAGAGGAGGAAAAAGGGAAAGTTTTGTTCAGCTGAACTAAAAATGTGAGCCATTGTCCAAATATACAAAAAAAGGAGAGAAAAAAAAMCCCTCTTTGTAGCTGAAGTATTCAGATGAACATGAATGAGCCCATTGTGGAAAAAGCTTTTATGTGAAAATAACTCCTTTTTTTTTTCCTTTCTGTTTACTGATAGCTATTTCTGTAGAGAAGTGCAAAGTAAAGTTTTTCCTTATCTTCATGGCAGAAGAAGAAATAGCCATGGAAATGGGCTGCACTTGAATTATATGCTTAAAGTTGATCTTGTTTTCTTTTTTATTTTGGGGTTTTTTTTTTTGCTTTGAATATTTTATTTATGTGAAAAAGATCTGCTGCTTGTTGATCATCTTGAACTCTCTATTATAATAAGAAAGCACTCTGATTTTTAAAAGTAATCCAGTTTATATAACTAACAGACATGTTCCCCTTAAATGATTTCCATCTTTCCTGAGCCTCACATATTTTAAGATGATCCTATCTTTGACAGATTCAAATTCAGATTATTCAAACTAATTCTGTGCATCTTATTCCATCCAACTGTATAGCAGCATCTGAGTCATTTTCACCSTGGTCTTTGTACTATAAACTGAGCCAGATATTTGTTTGTTGGCATAAAAAAAGTGTGTGAGTTCACCCGACATGTAGTTTAATACATGATTGGCTTCTATTTCGTTTTTTAAGTTTATTTATTTTTTTTTGTTATTGGTTGGTTGGAGCTCTGTGTCRTGAGCATGGCTGTGTTTGGAAGTACAAGCAACAGATAAAGTCACCTGTTACTCAGTGGRCATGAAGTGTTAGTAGTGTTTCTAGAGGGGAAATACTGAACTGAATGTATTTTTTTTCCAGCAATTTAAGTGTACAATTGTACATGTGTACTAGTAACAGTACTGTTGCATAACATGAGCAAATACTGTGAATATTAACAGTTTTACAAAGAACTTGCATATTGGCAATCATACATTGGAACAAATGCTATAGTATGGCCTGATGCTAAAGGAAAACATGTAAAAACAAGGCTGATCATGATGAGACTCAGTATTCATAATATTTAGCTATATGTACAATGCAAAATTGTTCAGGTTTTTCCCTGATGCTRAGTACCATTTGGTGAGCATTCTCCCCTCTCCACTGAACTAAGCTGCTTACAAGTTGCCAGYGTTTCGGATGGCAGGATCCTTGGGCAATTTTGTTCCCTGTAACATTAACGAGGGCATTGTGTATGACAGTTTAATGTAAAAAGCAAGTCAGCCAATAAATACATCAAAAGCACCTTGAAAAATCCCGTGTTTGTTCCAAGTGCTCCGGTGCTTAATGCAACAAACTTTCCCTGAGCAAATCTGACTGACAACCTGGTAATGGAAGCGGTAGCAGAACTGGTCGCCCTTTGTGCCCTTCCTTGGCAGTGACAGCTCTTACTGCTTGGGTTAATGCTGGAATTACGTAACCACCTTCCTTCATTTTATTCATCTGACAATTACGAGAATGGGTTGGGGAAGTAGATTAAAATAAAATAAATGGGATGGACTTGGACGATCTTGGCCTCGTGCAGGAGTATAAAGGTGAATTATTAAAGATGTTCTTCTGAACATTAACTACTAGAAAGTGAAATATTAATGTGCGTACAGCACCAAAATTTGTTCCTGAAAGCTTCTGTGCTGGATTGCACCTTTGAGCTGAGTTTATGACCAGCTACGAACCGGGAGTCGTTGCCGTTTCCGATGGAGGTGAGTGTCTTTGCTSTGCGTCGGGCTTTGTGAGGTTGCGCCTTGTGGGCGAGGGAGCCAAGAGCCCTCGTGCTCTGMGGGCTGGTCCTGAGCCTGGCAGCAGGAGTGGGAGATGCCTGCGGGGACCCTGGAGGGTTGGAGGTCACGGGCAGCCGAGGCCTCTCCGCGCTTGCACAGTTCCCATTTACCCTATTGCTGTTGCTCRTGGGCATTTAAGGCACTCCGCTTCATGAGTTTATACTCCCATCTGCCCTTCAAACAAGCCAATTACTTGTTCTAAAGAAGTATAAAAGGAGAGGATTCTCTAGGGATCTGCCTACCAGGAAGTCAGACGCATGGGAAAAAAGTAGAGGGGAAAGAAATCAAGTCACATTTGCACTAAGATATCAAGGCATGCACATTGATGGTAACATTATAATGATTTCCCTTAATGATAACATGCTAATGAATTATTTGTACTCTATGTTAAAGTGCTTTTATGCTAATCTACCAGAAAACAAGTTTCTGCTAGAGTTACTRTATCAGAATCATCAGGCATGAGGTCATGAAGTCAGTCTCAAGGCAGCCTAAACGGCAGCTTTTATTTCTGTCTAGAGATAAGCAATAGTCTGAAGGGGCTTAATTTAACCAAATACTATTTAATCTAAATTTTTTTTTCAAACGGTGATTTTTCTCATTAAAAAAAAATGCCAACAAAAATGGACCTCAGCTCTGTCTCAGTGCCGCGCTCTGCTTTGCCATCAGCAGGGCTGAATCTTGGAGCTTGGAAACCACAATCTGAATGGCCCCTGAACCTGAGGGAAGTGGTATGAGATTAGGAGCTGAGATAGGTTTAAGGATGGAGTTCACGGCATCACTGCCAAGGAGAACACATCCTTGGATGAAGGCTGAGCGTGCCGTGGGATCGCAGCCATGCCCTGCACCTCCTGGGTTTTGGTTCTCATTTGTTGTTTTAATCMTGATTTTTGACAGGGCTAACTGATCTCTGTATAACACTGTTGTAAGTAACAGACTGTAGTTACCTTCTGACCAACGTTACAGCCTGAAGTAATGATTTCCTTCCCCTACAAGATTGGGAGGTATTACATAAGCACTTCCAAGCCTTGTCCCATCTTTCCTTTTATCAGCCCCAAATAAATAAATAAATAAATAAATCTCCTTCTTGAGGGAGCTTTGGGTGAAAAAAATGCAGATTTGGATTGTTTTGAGCAGGAGTATTTATGCACAGCAGCACTTGGGCGGAACGGAGTGCCCAAGCCAGGGCCTGTGAAGTTTGCGTGCAAGCTGGAAGTGACATGACCTAAATGCAAAGGTACAGTAGGAAAGGCATTTGGATAAGATGCTGGCAAAAAAATAGAAGAAGTTTGTCTTGCAGGTTAATATGCGTGTGTATAAACATATATAGAAAAGACAGGATTACATGTACATGGATACTCTAAACATATATATATAATGAGGGGAACTATCTTCAATGAGAGCCAAAGCGACGACCATGAGTTACAGCCTCTAGGCACAAACCTGGCATTATTTGTGCCTAGCTAATTGTGGCTATGAGTGTTTTAGGGCTCTTTTCTGCCTTTAATGTTTTCCATGATAGCGTTTTAGTATCATTAAGATGTGCAAAAGCGCAGGCAGGAGGGAGGCCGGAGCTCAGAGCCCCGCTCTCCAAGAGCTGGCAGCGGCAGCAGCTCCCGGCCGGGGCTGCACGGACCCTCGCTCTCCTGGGGGTCCCCGCTCCCGTCCGTCAACCTCGCGTTTCCCTCAGCGCCTTGATCGTTTCTGGATCGCGCCCGTGATCTCCGTTTCGGAGGCGGCTCCTGGTTTCAGCCTCGCTGCTGTCTGGMGGCTCCACATCCCTGAATCCCGACACGGGGCCAGGGGGCTCCACGCGTCCCCGCATGTTTCGGAGGCCRCTGTCCCCGCGGGCGGGAGAGGGACCCTCCGCGCCCCTCAGCGGGATCCCGCTCCGGGGGGCGCGCGGGGCCGGGGCCGCCCCCCGGTCCGCTCGGGTCCCCTCGGGGCGCCGCTGTCGGGGGGGCAGCGGGCGCCGTGCGCGGGGCGCGGCGCTGCCCGCGGGACGCGCCCCTGTGCGCGGAAGGGGTGGGGATGCGGCCGCGCTCCGCGGAGGTTCCTCGTTATTGGGCGGCGGCGGGGGGGCCGTGGGCCGAGCAGACAAAACGCGGGGCCCCCCCGCTCCGCGCCGCGAGGGCTGCCTGCGCGCGGCAGGGCGGGCGAGGCGAGAGGCGGCGGCGGCGGCCGCAGCATGTTGTGCCCGCGCCCCTTGCCGGCGCTGCCGGCCCCGGAGGAGCGGTACCGCCCGGTGCTGCCCGCGCCGCGGGTAAGGCGGCCCCGGCTCCCCGCGCGGAGCATCCCCGCGGCGGGAGCACGGGGGGGACGCGCGCGCCCCTCACCGCGCGGCGGGGCGGCCGTGGCGGGAACGCGGCAGCCGCGCGCCTCCGCCGAGCCCCCGCGGCGCCGTCCCCGCGCGCGCGGCCGCGGCGCGCCCCGGGGAACAGGTCCGCGGAGAGGGGCGGCCCCCGGGCGCAGCGCGGAGTCCTGCCCCGTGCGCCGGGACGGGACGGGACGGGACGGGAGCACCCGGGACGGGACGGGACGGTGAAGTTTGTGAGCGCCGCGGCGCGTGTCCGCGCTCCCGGCGCGGCCCGAGGGGCAGAGGGCTCGGGGGAATTTCGTGGCTGGCGATTAATTAACCGGCGCTTGTTCTAATTGTTAGCGGTCTGGCCGAGGGGCTGGGAGGCTGAAATGACATCGGTGTCTGGCGCTCCTAACGCGCTCCTGGGATCTCTTGGGAAGGTTTGGCTTTCAGCGGTTCGACTATGGAAATAGATTTTTCCATATGGCTGTTTAGACCCTTCCTGCGTTCTTACAAGATGAACCAGGCAGCACTATTGAATTCTAATTCCTTAGTTTTGTGTTTGTAACCTATTCTTCCGTCTCTCTGTGTTGTAAGCTTCTTGAGTGCTGTGATTCACGCGGCATAGGCAGCAGTCTCTRGCAGCATAGACAATATCAGCTCATCATTGAGCTAATGTAAACAGCCATGGAAAGGTAACAAAAGAAACAGTAGCACTTTATACATCGCTTGGAGGGCTGCTGACACCTCCTGAATGCACTGGGCTTGCAAACTTGGTAGGGGTTTGTGGGCTCCTCTGGGGTCAGGGATTCCAAACACTGTCCAAAACTTTATATGGGAAAGAAATATACTCAATATTTTCCCCTCTTTTATCAAGCATTTATAGCTAAGTCTCTCTTCCTGTGAGCCTTCAGACTTTATATGTAGTATTTGCTCAGGTAAGCTGTTTTGATGGAGCCAGCAGAACTGTCTTTTTCTGAGAAGGCTCTTGGGGTGCAAGCAGCAAAGTGCACATCTCCAGGCTGGAGAAATCTGCTTGTGCTCTGCTAGTTTCTGATAGGGGCGTTAGGACAAAGTGTAGTTTTTCCTTCCATCTTTTGGAGCCTGGGACTATGAGGGACTGAAGGGAGCATTGGCTTCCCCTCCAGCAGCCTTTGTGGGCGCTCCTGTGCCGTGTGCCTGTGTAGAAGGGGTGTGCGGGGAACAAAAGTACACATTGGCTGAAATGTGCCAGAGCTCAAGGTGCTCTCTAATATACTAAATTGTCCAGTTATGTATTTTATATCTGGAATATTGCTTAGATGATYGTTTTGTGTTAGATGATGTCTGCAGATATGAATGGAAGAAGCCGTGGCTGTAAACAGTGCCAATAATTACTTAAAAATGCAGGTTTACTGGACTACAGGAGATTTATTTTTTATTTTTTGCTAAGATGATATACMTGTTTGAGCCTTAGCGCCCTGCTCCCTCGAGGAACATTTCCGTCTGGCGATTCTGTGTTTGGCAGTATGGGGCTTCAGTAAAATTGCTTGTCGTTGCCCCCCTGGCCAAGAGAGGGGTGCATTCGGAGGCTGCTGTGGATGAACACCCAGGCAGAGCTCTCCCTCACTAGAAGGGCAGTGGTGTTTCCARAAGCAGGCGGAATTGGACAAGGGAACATCCTGAGAATCCCAGCAGCTCCTGCTCTTGCCACTGTGTAAAAGCTCTGACCCAGGAATGCTGAATCCCGGCTTTCTGAAGGAGTGGGAACACAATGCTTCCGTTGGTGCATCCCAGTGGCTGCACGTGCTTGGCGAGACTTTGCTCCAGCAGCTCCGGGTCACCCAAACACGGGGACGAGCACAAATGGTGCTTCCATCAGARGTGGGAGCTGTGGCTTGGGCCCGCGCCGGGGCTCGGAGGCCGGGGCTGCCGGGGCTGTTCCCGGGCCGGACCGTCACCGTCAGCGCTGTGGGTGCGAGGCGGCCGGCGCCGTCCGTCCCCTGGGGCGGCCGGGTTTGGCACACACGGCAGCCCCGCTGCGCGGCGTGGGAAGAGCCCAACGCTGCCAGCGTGTCGGGTATCCCGGGAAAATGCCAGCCAGGTGTGGGGGGTGGGTGCCAGGCCACGCACACCAGGGCAGGGGTGGGCGCCCGCGGTGCAGGCACCTCCTCTGGTTAAAGGTCTTCAGCACCAGGGTGGGAGMGGGCAGCTGGTTATAGATGGGAATATTGCTGATTGCTCCTCCTGCTCTGCCCTGGTTTTACCCTCATCGGAAGCAATTCTCCAGCGCAAGGGAAAGGGGTGGGTGATATGCCCGTTTTCTGGGCGGGTTATCACATTAGTGCAGCAAAAGCTCAATCCTCCCTAAGGAGGACTTAATAATCAGTGCCTGCTGGCTACGCGGTCCTTTTCTGTCCCCTGGCAGCCACAGTTTGTCCTCTCARGGAGCAGAGTTTTGTGCAGGGCTCTCCTAGGGAGTCGCCCGGGCAGCAGGGCAGAGAATCCCATCCTCTTCTTGCCAGGATGTGCAACGAGGAGAATGAGAAGCCGTGTCTGAGCTGCGTCCTYGCCTCCGAGAGGCGGTGTGCGGGAAGATGGGGCAAAAAGAGGGAAGGAGGGTGCCTGGGTCTCGGCCTGAGCCAGGGGAGCTCCTTGACACCGTGGCTCTGATGGACACACGTCCCGGCCTCGGTTCCCTTCCTTGGGGGGCAGGTGGCTCACGGGTGACCCTCCCGTCCCTCATCCCTGCTCCCGGCCGGAGAACGCGATGCCGTCTGCGCGCCCCCCTTCCGCCCCACGCCCCTCTATAAATAACCGCTGCTGGGCCGACCTGTCAGATTCCCGCGGCCGCGCGGGCCCCCTGGCCCGGCCGCCCGCAGTGGAAAGTCTGAATGCAAAAAATACCGCGGTAAAAATAGAGCGGCGGGGTAGCCCCTCCGGCGGCTCCGAGCGCCGGGAGCGGGCGGCTCCGGGGAATCCAGCTCGTGCCTCCTCCACCGACGGCCCCTTTCACCCTCCCGGCCTCAACTTGTTGGGCTGCACCTTTAAACCAGGAGCAGGCCGGGCCTACTGGGCCCCCGCAGTGTTGGGAGCTTCCTCCCATGTCCCAATACACACTTAATACTTTTATGCCTTACTACTTTTAAGGTGTGCGTCCTTCCCCTCTTTTAAATTGTCGTCTAGCAGCGTGTTTGTGTCTTCCACTGGGGTTCTTCTCTTGTGGAGCAGGCAGTTCCCTCCCAGGTAAGGTTTTTAATTTTAACTTGTCTTTCCGATCAACAAACATGAAAGAAACGGAGATAATGGTTTAATGCATTGAAAGTGGAAATAATGGTGAGACAGCAAACAAGCGGGAACTTGCTGTTTTAAAAACAGATAAAAAGCGTTGCTGCTTCTGAAGTCCTGGGTTAGGTTTCAGCCCGCGTCTACCTTGTGCAGACGGTTGTTGGCCTGGAAAGATAGGTTGTCCTCAGATGTGGTTTCAAACCACTCTAATTTAAAGCAATGCTTGTCTAAATGATATGCACCCTGCAGGACCCCATCATTTAAATATGCACTTACTGTGTACTTGCTGCTCTTTTTCGGAGAGGACACAAAAAAGGAGGAAGTTCTCTAGACTTTTCCTCATGGAATCATCTGTGAGAGAGATGTAAACCTGTGGGAAAAAAGTGTCGGGTTGGATCAGTGTGTCTTTGCCAACGACCCTGTAAGCTGTTCCTTTCCTGAATGTCAAGGCTACTTTCCCTTGAAAAAGCAGCACTTTTTTTTTTTAGATGGAACAGTTAAATCTTCTTCACTCGGTGTTTAGGGGAAATGATGCTTCCTCTAGGACAGCATCAGACYGTATCTATTTCAATTCATGTTTCATAGCTGTGAGGAAACCCAAGATCAATAACCAGCGGATGCTGTTCGTGTTTAGGGGCTGCCTGTCAAATTCTCTTTCCATTCCTCTTTAGCTGCACAGCTGCAAAACTGCATTCTCTCCAGTGCAGCACTCAGTGTTTTAAAAACTGGCATGCTAGCATCTCCCACATCTGATCTTCTTCAGATAGAAGAGATTTAATTTAACAGTGATGTAACAGCAATAGTAATTACCTAGATTGCCACTGCTATTTAAGTCAAAAAAGCTCCTGCTTTCTGAATAACCCATACTGCCTCCCAGTTTTACAGAAAGTCACTTAAAAGCATCTCAGACATGGGAAGCACTTTGTAGAAAAAGAGATTCTCACTTCTTCAGACTAGGGCAGTGAGAGCATATTTAACTGCTCTTTGCGTTCCTCGGTTTATTTGATTTCAGAAAGAGTGGGGGCATTTTCTTGGAAATTAAAACCACTGGTAGAATTGAGGAACTTTCCATCCCAGCTCTCCCGGACCTACAGCCCCATATGTGTGATACAGACCTCCGTGTGCTCTGGATTTCCCTGGGTCTGCAGTGTGGCACGGAGATTTCTTCCAGTGCTCCTGCCTCCAAGGTGAAGTCTTKCTGTGTTGCCTACGTGTAAGTGGTCACAAAACCTGGGACCTGGAGAGTGTAGATGCAGAATGCTCCGTCAGTTGCCGTTTTTTCCCCAATTTCCTGCCACTTTTCCTCATCTTCAGGAAGAAACTTCTTGAGGAGGAAACAAAGGGATCTTAATAGCTTGTGTGTTCTACATGTAACACGTTGTTGAGGGATAGACTTTACTGAGGGACAGCTTGGAAGACACTAGTCCTGTCTACATTGTCTTAATAATTTATCTTTAAAAAATATCAGGAAGTGTGAAATTAATATTCTTCTTTGATTGCTCTTTGATTTGTAACAAAAGAATTAAATAGTAGAGTTAAGTAGAATTAAGTAGGATTAAGTAGTAAATGCTTTTGTTAAGCTCAAATGTTCTCCCGCTGGGCCATTTTATAGGGCGGATTTTTACATAGTTCATAGTGCAGGCAAACAAGGCTGGAAGGGAAGTTTGAAATGAAGATTGATCTATTTCGAAATTATTAACATTTCTGCTTCTGAAAGTCAGAGTGTATGGAATAGTGTTGATGGTGGTCTGGAACAGCTAAGAACCCAGATGGTTTTCGTTTGCTTTTTTGTCATCGTAGATAGGATTATTGTGTGAGTTTTTGTAGATTACTAAGGAAAATATGAATTCGAGGAAAACTGGTTTCTGTTCTAGGAATGGTAATTAAATTGAATAGCTCTAGGTTTTCATTTGAGTCATAAATACAGTAGGATTTATCTTCTCTGACAAATTGATTCACTTAGTTGTTATTGTTCAGGTGATTAGACATAAATTTTTGTCCTAGCAAACTTCCATGCAACCCATCAAGATCTACTTCTCCATCAAAGTTATCAGTAAAAAATTACATCAACCTACATGTTGACATGTAGGTTGACAGAAAACAACATCCCAAGTGGTGTTAAGTCACTTTTAATTTTTTTTTCTCCTCTATTTGCACATTATTTCATAGTTTAGGCAATAACGAGCAAGTTGACTCCCTACTCACTTCTTCCAATTATCTCCATCAAGTTCACCTGGTAGTTTGTTCTCTTTATTCTCCTATTTATTCCTTTGAAGTGGAATGTTCAAAGATGATGTGTTTCTGAACAATATGGCATCCTAATGAAAAAAGAACTAATTGCCTCTACATTTTTCCATGTAGTAGGTTAATGGCTTCTAAGAGACCTTGTTTAATTCCATTTTAATTTCTGAGAAGGCAAATAAAAATTCATCTCTCTTGGACAGGTGAAACTCTACTTTGGCTTTAAACCGTGGCCTTACCTTTGATTAATATTGCTACTGCTGTCAAAGAATTGGTCAAAGAATTTTTATATTTTTATCCATCATTCAGGAAAAAAGTCAGTAGTGTAATTTTGTCGTAGCAAAAGTTCATAGTGTGAGAAAAATACATACCTTTTGGATAAAAAAAAAGAATAAAAGTTGTGAAACATAAGGAGACAAGAGCTTTTAAGAAGATTTCAGCTTGCATTTCAGTTTGGCATCTAGTTCATATCACTGAAATTCTTCCTTTTAAGTTTAAATAATGGTATATTGAGCAATGGTCATGATCGGTACATAACGTACTGATTATTTCAAGTTCAGAAAGCTAAACCTGCTGGTAAGAGGTTAACAGAAGAAGAGAGATGTAATGAGATCTCGTAGCCCTGTTTGGGATAGGGGCCTGATGGGATTTCTACATGGCCAGGGACTGTTTCACTGGATGTGAGTCACATAGCCCAGGCAGGAGTCCTCTATGTTGCTTTCAGTTTTCCAGGCTTAAACCCTGCTTTCATGAAGAGATTTTCTGTTAAATCCACTTTCTTCCCTCGCTCTCCCTCCTCCTGAAATGACCCCATTTAAACTTTCAAATGAGCAATATTTGTAAACCTTAGCAATTTAGAGAGAAAGAGATTCCCCCTTCCTATCCCTCCACTCCTCAAAGCAAATTTGAAGACTAATTTCCCACAGAGCTTTCCCATTGCCTGCTGAGGTAGCCTGAATGGATGTTCCAGCTCTGGTATTGAGAAATACCAGATAATTCTAACCACAGTTTAGTTCTTAAAATGAATGTCTTCGTAGACACTTAGTTTTTGAAAAAAAATCTGATATCTTCCATATGTTTACTAAATCTTGTTWAGCTCATGAAACATGGCATCGTTACATATCTTTGCCACCAGCTGTCATTAAGAATAAAGAGAGAGCTTAGAGCTGTAACGTTTGCCATCAGCTGAGCTATTTATTATTTTGAATGTTCATGAAAATTCAACAAAGTTCAGCTGTTGCTTCCAACGTGGGAGGCTTCCATTGTTATAATTGTAAATTTACATCAATGAAATTAAAAATATATGTATATAAAATATAGTAAATGTGTACTATATATAAATAAGTAGGTAAAAAAAATAGCACTTATCCCAAAGTGGAATTGTTATTCAGCAGCACTCCTTTTGAAAAGTTAAATATTCAAAAGTTTCCTTTGAAAAGGGAAAATATTCAGAGATGCTGTTGCTCAAGAGAGTAACAATGTCTCTGCTAGTCTCTGGTACCAATAAATATCCTGTTCCTTCTCCCTGAGGAAGGGTCAGAATGAAATTACTCTCTGTTTCAAAGAAGTGGAGAGCGGTTATCAAGGCTGCACTCGATGCTTGGGATCCAAGGAAGTCCTTTTGTTTCCTCCTTCTCCACTCTTGAGGTGGGGTCTCTTAGTGACAATATTTTCCATCTGAGTAACATTCTTATTTCTGAATCAAATCTTCTAGGGGAGATCAAATGTTATCTTAATTATTTCGATTGGTTTCAATGTCAAATGGTGCTTTTTTAAGTGCCTTTACAATCCACTGCGCTGCAGAAATAAAACACGGTGATCTTTCCCCTGAAATCTAGATGCAGTTTGACTGAACTCCTCAGATCTATAGGCCACCTGGCTGTAGTGCTTATGCTTGAGCCATCAGCTCATCTCCACCTTCCTCCAAACCTTCAGGAAGGGAGACAGGAATGAATTATTAAGGAAATGATGTAGCAGGAGTTAGGGCTCTTATTCTTTTTGGCCTCTACCAACCTTCTTTCTATATTTCATAGATGTATGAAATATATTTCTATATTTTGTAGTGGTTCTTCTTTCTAATACAATCATTGCATTGTACCTCATTGTGTGGCTTGCTCAGAGTATTTCTAGTTTATGATCTGACAGAGGTCTTCTCTTTTCCTCTGTATTCTGTATTTCTTGACCAGGAAAACCCTGAGCATAGAAGCAATAGTCTTTTTGCAGACAGAAGAACAATTTTTAGCTTTGTGATGATAACATTGGTAGATAGTTTCTGTCAAGTGATTATACCATGATTCTGGTTGCTTTGTAGACTAGTAATTTAGATGCTATTTTGTGTAAAAGAGGAGTGCTATGTGTTACGTTAGACTTCTCATGGTCCTTTGTGTTGTGTCGCCTTCATTGCGATTGACACTCACATGAGTAGCACTTAAAACCATTTCCCTAGGGACAGAATGTCTTAGCTATCAGAAAAATTATCTTACCTTTTTAAGCATCCTGCGTTCTAGCACCCCATTTAATAYAGAAAGTGATTATGTTAAAAGCAAATGACTTGTCACCTTGAAACACTGAAATTTCCTGACTACGTTGGATGCCTTAATTGAAAGAAAACTGTCTTGATGCTGATGTTATGTGATGTTTTGTTCTGTCAGATGCGGAGGTTACATTTTAATTAATGGTGGTGGTAGGAAGAGAACTTGCATCCATAGTCTTTAATTTCTGGGACTCTGCTAAAGCACTCCATGCCAACCTGTCTTGTGTTTATGGTTTGTTTCTGAAAGTGGCCTGTCTTAATAAGCAAATAGCACCTCTGCTTCCTCCTACAGGCTGTTTTTGTTCTAAAGATTCTGTCATTTATGACTACTTTGGGATTCATAGTCCCTTTGGATTGTAACCTCTTCAAGATTTTCCCTGCTGAGGATCAGGAGATTCAAGTTTTTGGTGAGATTTGAAGAGCATTCTGCTTCCTCGTCACTTGCAGATCTAAAAATGGGCTGCCAAGAAGGTACAAAGCTGCAGAGGATGCCTTGCTAAACCAGAAACCTTCTGAGATTTGGTGGGAAAGGAGAACAGGGAAGACAGAGTCTACCTGAAGTTTATGGAGATACCATTGACATAGCAGAACACCTCAAGCTGGTGCAGGTATTCCTCATGCATTGCAACGTTGGCAGCAAGAGGAAAAGAAATGATACCTGGGAATATTAAAAGAATAGCTGCAATATATTTGCATTTATCTCCAGGAATATTCATTACATTCTCACTGATGATACACGGACCACTAACACTACCTCTTTTTATTTCATATTTACCACAGAAACTGGTGAGGAAGAAACTCGTGCAGATGTTCAAGTGGTGGTAAAATGGCATTTATTATGTTTWTGCTTGTTGAGTCAGTGAGGATGATTTTAAATAGATTTAGTGTTATTCAAGAGATCTTTTTTCTGTAGAAAGGAAAAATAGATCATGCTGTTTAGCTGCCTAYAAATATTTACTTTGTCATTATACAAAACTAGCAATTCATGGCATTTCGAGAAGCATGCCTTTCACAATCCAGCATTCTTTTCTCCAGCAGTCACTGTAAGCAAATTTGGATGTTACAGTCCCTTTTAAAACCTGTAGAACTAAGTAGTCAATGCAAAGTAGGAATTTAGTAAGGAATTTAGTGAGAARCTAAAGGAATTTAGTAAGAAATGTTTAATGAACTTCTTTAGCTAATGTATTTGCTTAGAGCGTCTAGTATCTACAATGCCACTAGCCTCTAAAAATATTTTGCACGCAGAGAAGCGTACGAGCAAGATATATCAAAATCTCACTGGTTGCACATRCAGTGTTTCTCAATTGCACTTAAACGGCAATTGTGGTTTTAACTTTGCTCTTACTTACATATGTGCCTCTATACAACCAATAATGACACTGCTTCTGGTTTTCTCTGTTCTTTGAGACTACAATTCCTTGATGGCAACTCTTTTACTCTCAAGACAAACTCTTGTGCAGTGATGGGCCAGCATTTACAATAGAGCAGAGGCGGGTAGAGTTTATCACTTTTGACTGGCATTCCCAAGAGCTTCATTTTGCTTGGGAATCATAGGGAATAGACCTTTAGGAGGTCAATTTGTGTCTTATGTTTTTTTCTTTTGAAGGGGCTAAGAATCAGTGATTCTTAGTGATATTTTGAGTGCTCTAATCACTGGGCGTTCACCATGGTGACCTTGCTCCCTATTATCCTATTCCAGCAGAGCAATGGAATTAGTTTTATAGAGTGTCATGACTTTAAGAGATAGTGTGCCTCGTTCTGGAGAAGTCCATGTTTAGATGGCTCGCTACTGAGTTTGTGGTTGGTAGTTCTGAGGTGGATACTCTACTGAGTAGCAGATCTTTAAGTGTGGATTTCARGAAGTCACGCAGTCAAAAATGTATTTCTTAACCATTGCTTTGGTTCCTAAAAGCCACCAAAATCTTGTGTATCCATGCCTGGGTGTGTGAGGTATTACAAGCAAAGGAAGTAACTTAGTTAAGATAACTTAAAATCTTGGATTGAAGCATTTTTAACTTCTGAATAATATGTGGATTAAGAAACACCCTTCTGACAAACAATTAACTCCCCAGTTTCTTTATATTTAGCTGCAGGTAGGAATTGGCTATGACCAGATTACAACTTTTGCCAGTTTACCCTGGTTRAACCTTCTCCTTAGGCAGAGCTGCCAACCTTATTTCTCTCACTCTGGGCTGTTTCAAATGTGCAGAAAACTCTGTCATCTGTAAGTCGACCATCAGTTTATACCCCCCTTTCTGTGTGAGTCTATCAGTAGGACACTGTTGAGTCTGGCTTGCTGTGGTGGGAAGAAGGTGCAGAGCGTATCAGGTGAGGTCCTCCTSATACCATGTGCCCACCACTGTCACCACGGCAGTGCTCTATGTTATCCCTCTGTGCATTGAGTTGTGAAAGTAACAGAAAAGTGTGATGAGATGCTGCAGTGGATGGCTCTCACGGAGGCTGGATATCACTAACTTGATTTTTAGTGATATTAGGAAAAAAAAACCCCATGAAACTGCACACAGGCAGTTCTCTTCACTTGTAGTGTACCCGCAGTGTCTTGTAGCCAGCAGCCTGAATAACAGGTGAAATTTCTGTTGTTAACGTGGAGAATGACAGAAAATCACTCACAGTAAATCCCACTTTTTCCTACGGTCTTAGATAGTGCAGGAAAGTGGGCACTGACATTAGGAGAGGACTAAACATGAACTCTGGAAAAATTCCTTAAAAAATACYTAAAATTCCCTTTGTGCCACACAGCTTGATAACCTGTTCTTCACAGAAAGACACTTGTAAGGGAGCCATAAGGGCATGACGTATGGAGACAGTCATGCACAAGCCTGATGTTACAGACCTCTCTCTCGTGAGAGTCTTGCCTGATCCTTTGGATGCATTTATGTTCTTGCATCCTGTCCCTGTTGCTGCCTGTAACCCCTAAAGCAGGAGGCCACCTTCACTAGGATGGATCTTGGTGATGGAGAGGCTAAATTGCTATTCATCATATTCAATTGATGAGTCATCTTTYGGGGTGACATTGTCTGGGATTAATAATTCTGTAGTCTTATTTCATCTTATTAAGAGTAAAATTGTAAATATTTTGAATGTCAATTCTGAATTAAAGAAGCATTAACTTAAATCAATTTCAAATCAAATCAAATTTCAATCTTGCTAGTTATGTATGTCCAAAATTTTTGTCTTTGTTCTTCCTGTTTAAAAAGTATGATATTTTTCTAGTATGTGAGATCACTGTCTTAAGGGARTTCTACTCTAAGAGGACTTTTATCCCTGTTATGTATATTGTAAATAGATGTTTAGGCTTCATTCTTTTGTACATGTTGATTTTTTTTTTTTTTAATTTTATGAAGCACAGCTGGATTTAGAATTTGTTTCCCTCAGTTCTTCCATATTCCATTTATACTGCTGAGCATATTATTAACGAGCTCCACAGAATACTGTAATAAATTCTAGTCTTGTCAAGTCAGTCCATTGAGAATGAGACAAGTATTATTGTGCATAATAAGTGGAATGGTCCCTATCACTCCTATTGTCACTTAAAACAAAGATGCTAATAGTCTCAATTCCTTAATAAAAAAAACAGATGGAGTTCTTGAATAATTAATAACAATTATTCTGGTTATAAAATAATCTATATTTAACTTGTATTATTCAAAATGTAGTGTGTATTTTACATTTTTGAAAGGAAAGGTCTAACCTTTCTTCTAGTTTATCAGGAATGTTCAGAAGTTTTACTGAAACTATGAGCTTGCAGGTATTGCAGATCTACCAAAAATAAATTTATTTGTCTCTTTTCTTTAAAAAGAGCTGTTTACAGCACATATTTAAATGATATTTTTATTCTGTGTATTGGACAAAACTGTTCTTAGGTGCACTATAGGAGTTACACCAGAGTCATAAACTCTGCTCTCTTGTTTTTCAGGTTTTAGGGACAAATGAGGATAATATGGAGGATGGTTGCTCTCAGAAACTGGCCTCTGCTAAATTCCTTCGACTTCTGCTCCTAATTTTGATTCCCTGCATCTGTGCCCTTATCCTTTTGTTGGTGATTCTGCTTACCTTTGTAGGTGAGTGCTAATGGAGTTAATTAACATGCTTTTAATGAAGGAGAAGCAAATTGAAATATGACTGCAATCTCAGGTGCTGAAGTAATTGTAGGCATAAATATATCTSTTAGGACATCTTCCTCAAACAGTAAATTAGTAGTGTTTGTTGCAGAGAAACAGATATCATATTTAGATTTATATGTTTAAAATGTATTCAAAGGTAACAAAGAGGAAACCTTTCCTGAATTTCTAAAAGTGTTTTTTTGATGTGTGTACTATCTAGAAAATATAGCATGTAGATGATTTTCAGCAGTCTTTTTACAATATACGATTACAATATATATATTTGTTTATTTGACGTACAGCGTAGAGAGACTTAAATAACTAAGTGGACTGGAGTCCTTGTATCTTAATGTCACACACTGATCAGGTGAAGGCTGAGTTATAGCCACAACTCTTTCTGAACAGCCTATGAAACRTCACTGTTTCACTAAAGCAAAATATGGATATTTCTTATATATAAGAAGTATATATCAGCACACATGGCCAAGTATGTTTTGTTGGAACTTGTTTCAGGTAATTTCATAATGACTTAATAMGTTAACTAACTCTGTGTCTGTTACAGAGGAAAATAACAATAATTTATTACCTTTAAAATTTTAAAAAGCTTTTCCTTTACAAAGAAGATGAGATATCCTGGCTTTAAATTGCTGTAGTTGCAACATGACATGGACAGCAATGCTATGCTAAAACATTACTCTTCATTGGGGGAAAAATAACGCCTTTTACTTCCAGCGATGGGAAACTGTACTTTTTATTGTTATTATTATTATTTTTATGACTATATTTCCTCAAGTATTTCAGAAGCACAGCTGTAACAAATACACTAAAATGTATGAGTTTATAGAGATATAATTTATATTCCTATTTGAAACACCAGCTTCAATATATATCATGCAAACAGTTACCAAGCGTGGGAGGAAACTGAACATGTGTCTAAACAGCACTTTCAAGACTGTCAAAATCTAGACAACTTAAATCTGTTTTCTCAATTCAGTCTGTACAGGATGATTTGCAACAAGATGTTTTATGACTGCTCATTTCATTTAGCTCAAGTTAGACAAGTCAAAAAACAGAGTTAATGAATGTTATGTTTGACAACTATGTCTTGGGATATATCCTTAAATTAAACACAGGCTGTAGCAGATTAAGATCAAGCAATTAGGAAATATGATGCCATTCAATTTACTTTCCTTATGTTTAGCATTCCATTTGTATCCTTCATATCCTCTGCCCTAGATTTTCATTCTTTGGCGAGAAAGCAGATAAAAAAGCAGGTGTATTTATGTCAGCCGTACTCACCAAGCTCCTCTGAGGCATCATTGACATAACACTCATTAAGACTGTGTAAAATCCTCCAGGAAAAGGGGACCCGTTCTGGTCCTACTTCTGGAGAAGAAATCAGAGATATCTCCTCGCAAACCCATGTAACAACTGCTTATTGGTGTTATTACCCCAGCCTAAAAATTGTGAAAGGTCCCCTCAGCTTCCTTTGAATTTTGGTGATTATAATTTAGTATTCTTTTCTCTCAGTTAGCAGCTTTTATGTGCATTGACAGCCAAAACCCAATATGTCTGATACCTGAAATTAAATGAACTAATTCTGTGGGCATCTTTGAAGCACGTGTAGTATAGTATAGAAGCATAATGTATTTTAATAATGTATACTATTCTCTTGTAATTCTGTCTGACATCCATAGGCATTGAGAGGCATTTCACTACAAGTTTCAGAAGACTACATTGTAATATTTTGCTGTACATTATAGTTAATTATTGTTACTCTCAGGAAGGCAAGCAGTACGTGATTCCATGGTTTGGATAGCTCAGTCTTCCTTTAAAATGGAAAGCCTGAAGATCTCCTTAAATCTGTATCAGAATCTATAATCTGTGTCCAATTTTGCTTACATTGAAAACCATCGTGGAGTAATRCATCCTGTGCAAACTTTACTAAGGTGCAAATTTCCAAAGTTTATAAGAATGATGAATATCTGACATTTTCCTTCTTTTCCTTTGAAAGATGAAGCATTCTAAACCATTTGAAGTAGTATTTTTTTAAACAGTAATTCACAACTGGTGAACTTAATGCCAAATTTCAATTTTATTTTGATTGTAGCTTAGTTGTGTAGTAATGCAGTTATCTTGCTGGGAAAACWAAAATGTTTTGCACTTACAGGTCCATAAGGGCAAATCAATCTCACATCTATTTCATAGCGTTAAATAGGTTCTGTGGTAGGTGTTCCCGTTTCTTTTACAAATTAACAGTAATATGGTCTTCTGCCACCTCTAGCCATCTAGATGGTTAATAGCCATCTAGAACTAACACTTTGTCAATTTTTATTATGTAGAATTCAGAGCAAGGATATACAGTAAAGAGAGGTTTCATGTACTTCAGACATTTATAGTCCTGATGTAATTTTGRGGCAGAACATCACACTGCAGGACCATATCAAATAAGTTTGCCTTTCAGACAAGCAGCCTACTCRCTTATCTATGCCCAATGGTTGGCATTCATGCATTTTGCAAAATAATAAAATAAAAGTTTACCCTAGATACCTGGCAAGAAGAAGAAAAGAACCTCTAACAACTAACTTCTTTCTTGGCTGGTAAGCCCAGAATTTCTTGGGCCGCTGGTGAGCTGTTTAAGGTAATGTCGTTGCTTCCCAGGAGGGGTAGAATAAAGTCTGTTCCTGCAGCTYARCAAAAGGGGAATSGTAGAATCATAGAATGCTTAAGGTTGGAAGAGACCTCTAGAGATCTAGTCCAACCCCCCTGCACACACAGGGTCACCTAGAGCACGTGGCACAGGGCTGCATCCAGGCGGGTTTGAAGATCTCCAGAGAAGGAGACTCCACAACCTCTCTGGGCAGCCTGTTCCAGGGCTCTGTCACCCTCACTGTCAAGAATTTTTTCCTTAAGTTCCTGTGGAACTTTTGGTGCTTCAGTTTGTGGCTGTTTCCTCTAGTCCTATCGCTGGCCACCACTGAAAAGAGRCCRSCCCCCTCCTCCTCACTGCCTCCCTTGATGAATTTCTAGACACTGCTCAGGTCCCCCCTCAGCCTCCTCTTCTCCAGGCTGAACAGGCCCAGCTCTCTCAGCCTTTCCTCATAGGGTAGATGTGATCTGATATGCCACAACAACTCCACACTGCTAGTGATGTGCTCCTTCCTCCAGAGCTTGTAGAGCCACAGGGACTGGCCTTACAGGAGAAACCTCTGTGGGTACATTGCAGGTAACTACATTAACGAGCCAAAATTTTGTTCTCTCTGACTCTTCCATCATACACGCTTGGCTAAGCCTCTTGGCTCTATTTGATTAGCTCTTTACACAAACGTGGCCTTTTTAAGATTTTCTGCTGTGAACCACTAGAAATCAGCCACAGCGCRCACAGCCACCTTCTCTGTTAACAGCCTGAACAGTGTGACTCTTAGATCTCATAACTATCTTTAAATCTTCAAATAAATATTAATTTGCCAATAGGGAACGGCACTGGAAGCTGATTGTAAGACTGTTGGCAAAGCACTGCTTTGAACTCAATGAGCTTGGTGCCAGTTTCTCATTTTTGTAGTGAACAGAATGAATGCCAGCATGCTATATATTTCTGTCACCTGGGCCTGTCCAGCTGTAGCTATACATACAAATCCAAAACAGATATATCTACTTCTTAACTAATCTGGCCTATGATTTACTGCCTACAGCTCTGTATAAACTCACATCTGATGAAGGGTTTGGTATGATGTACATGTATGCACACAAAATATAAAATCTGCATTTTATAATGATATTATATGGCTGTTAGCAGACATTGATAGAGAGTAAAGGGGTTCTTATTACAGAACAGATTAATCAAATATTGCTTTATCATCACACTTTTCTTAGTCTTAAAATTGAAATAGTTCCTCTGGGGTTTTTGATGCCGTTAAAGAAATCTCCAGTAAGCTGAAGTTAAAATTGAAGATATGCTGCAGTATTTTAGGGGAGAAAGGACTAGATCCAAAGAAAACATGAACCTAACTTAGAGAATGGAGTCTATAGCCTGGAAGCATGTGCTCAGATTTGCTATTTGGTCTCCTGGAAGGATGAGAGAATGGGAGAACAAGGTGATTCAGGAAGGTGATCCAAAAACTTCACAAAGTAAGTTGTAGTGGAGCTGTCACGTGGAGTTAGGCGAGGGCCAAGCAGAAGCGTGAGCCTGCCGGCCTCCCTCAGGAGCACAGGGGCTCGAGTCCAGGCAAGTGCCTGCAGTCCACCAGGGCACAGTTGAGAGATCTTTCCTGAACTTATCCAAAAGTACTCTTTAAAAGAACACAATAAAAACTCATACTTTTAGTGCCAGACACTCAGTTGCTGGAACACTGATCCAGAAAAGCAGAAAAAAATGGGTTCTTTAAAATTCTCCAGTCTTAAGCAGCTGATTGGAAACCTGAACGATTAAGGTAAAACTTAAACCCAAGGATTTGAAAGTATGGAAATAAGAAARTTACATGTATCCAGGATCATAAACTTCCTTCCCAGTAATACCAATGTTTTGCTCCCTGCCCTTGCTCTCTGTAAGGCCTATTATTTTGGGGACAAGAACTGTTAAAAAAAGCAATTTAATCACTGTCATCAGCTAAAGCACAACTGGGAAGCTAATTTTTCTAAAAGTAGTTTATTATGTGGTACACCTGTCAGGAGCCAAAGGGGAGTTTTTATCACTGTGAAAGTATGAAAATAGAACAAGAATGTTTTTGTTGTAAGGTGGGTTGAACATGTAAATAAGAATTTGAGTAACTCTGTAGAGGAAACAAATGATTTATGAGTAATGATAAAGATAGCTATTTTTATAATTCTAGAAAGACAACAAAATAAGGGGGAGAAGAATAGAATCAGATTGGTAGTTCTGCAGTATTTAGTGATCCAAACGTTTAAAAAATAAACCAACCAACCCCCGCTCAAACCTTACCAGACTTGTAATGTATTGCCTACTGTTCTGCTGAGTGATACGTAAGTAGCTAATAATTTTTACTTTAATTTAAAGTCATTATTCGTAGCTCTTTGGGGCTGACATTTTCCAGGCTTTTTCTATTTTTGTGGTGAGTGGAGGAGAAGAGAAGAGCCTGGAGAGGAGGAGAGAGAATGTGAACAAAATCCCCACAGCTATTCTTAAGCTATGGGGAACAAAAAAAAAAACAAACAAAAAAAAAAAAAAAGCACTTTTCTGAAGGAGGAAAAGAAGCTCACTTTAATTTTTTAAAAGCTACAGAAAAAGTTACGTAAGTTTGAAATTTGAAACAAGTAGATTTCCTCAGTTACTAGAGATTCAGATTTTGATTTGGGAAAAGAAAATCCAAGTAAAGCTACATGTGAGTGAGCACAATTTCTGAGCATGCTGCTGAAGATTTTAGCAAATCGTGTTACTACTGTCCCCYTTTGTGAAATCAGAGCCCACTCATTTTTCCTGTTGTGTCTGACTAGAGGACTCAAGCATAGAGAAATTGCTGCTGAAATAACTTGCAGATGGGAGAATTTTAGTTGCTTCTGTAATATGCACATAGTAAACTCCTCTAAGTCCCAGTGAATCATAAACATTCCCTGGTGGAAAACCAGAAACCTTCATATGCAGAAATGTAAATTTCCCCTGGGTTCTTTCAAAAGAAGTTAGATTTGAAAGCTTAATCACTATTCAGGGTTACTAGAAACTAAGTAATCCAGCCTGGAGAGATAAAACAGTGCTAGATCTCAAATGCTAGCTCTTTCAATACACTCCTTTGTATTTCAGGGATCATATATTTTCTTTTTAATTCCACTTCAGTGTTCATAAAATGAAATTCTAAGAATTGTTCTTCTGAACTTTTCTAGTTTCTTTCTCTTCTTACCTATAAGATTTCCTGATTCCAATTCACTTCAGACTTTAAATCTAAGTTTACATTTTCTGGTATTGTTGGTTATTTGCAGCCTTGATTAGTGAAGATTCCCTCCTATTCAGTCCTTCCGTTGCAGCCCTTGATTTAACATGACCACAACCCAGGTGAAGAGGGAGCCTGTAACAGCAGGGAGAAGGGGCTCAGGGTACTGAGCAGTGCCTGTGTGAAATGTGATGCTGTGCTGAGCCCTTTTGGTGTATATGCAATATCCAAGGTGGAAATGCAGCCAGGAGATAGTGCAGTGGGGGCTCGAGCATCACCTGTGTCCATGAGCTGGTGAAGCAACAGCAGGTATGAAAGGCTATGAAGGAACAATTTAAAGCAATTAAAAACAAAAAAAAACTTTCCTCAAGTTCTGAAAGTTTGCAGAGAAGAGCTGTGATGAATTCTTGCTAATGTATGTCAGATGTGACCATCTTTTTGCCTTCAGGGCCTTAAATAGAAGAATGTTCTTCACTTCTTTATTTTTACTTTATTGTCTTCAAGCAGCTAATATCAGAGGAATGCTTAAAAGTTGCTGCTGGGAGTAGAGTCCTGTCATGTTCCATCAGTGCTGCACAGCTTTTAGCATCCTTTTCATTATGTATGTGTGAGCAGCATTTTAAATGGGTGAAGTTCATAGCAAAAAAGTGCTCTTGCACTCTAGTTTAAATTTCCTGATGCTTGTGTGATGTATAGCCGTAGACCTTTTGCAGGTCTTCTGATTTATGAACTAAAAATAATTTGTGGCTGTTCAACACATAGTTAAGCAAAGCCTGCGTTGGTTTATGATATAATAAACCAACAAAAAGTGCATACAACAGTTACGTAAAATACTGGTGATAGCCAAGATATAAGCTTATATAATCTTATACATGCTATRTAAGTTCTAGTGTTAGAGAAGGATGAAAAAGAATACGAGGACATAYGTTTAGCAGTGGTAGTTACGTTATATAATCCTATTCAGAGAAAGCAATACCTCCATTTAAGATGTCAGTGAGTGTAACATATACTAGAAATATGTTGGCTCCTGTGAAGCTAAAGATTAGAYTTCTAAAGATGATAGTACTGCTCAATAGGAATCTTCACAAGTGAAGGTCTGATAAAAAGAAAATTATTGCTTGTCTTTTTAACACAARGGTAGGACAAATACACATTGGAATTCCTCCTTAATTATATACCATAGTTAGATTTACCATCTGTACGATTTCATCAGCCTACTATGAATAAGTCTAAGGCATTTTAGTTCATGGAAGGATTTATTTGTGTTGTACAATGCCTTTTAGTATATTTATCCTTTGTTTTTTTCCCCTACATCAATCATACCTTTTGTTTGTGTTTCTGTTATTTAGTTGCTATAAGAGATTCTTTCATCTTATTTAATTTTAAATTGTTTTTTATCTATGCCATTATACTTAGTATTAATCTTCCAAGGCCAATTGTTCTTTCAGGGTGATGGTAATTTTTGATGCTTTTTTCCCTTCCTTCAAGGGGTGCTAGAAAAAACATGCTTCTATTCAAATGGAAGTGACGTCTTCACAGTTAACGGTGACATCGAAACATCTGACGTTCTYTTTCTAAACGTGGATGAAAACAGTTCCAAGGTTGATCCCACGGGGGATCTTGGCTCGCCCACGCTCTCCTGGACCACTACGCCTTTATCTCACATTGACCTAATAGACAAGAACTCACATGTACTTAGAGATAATTTCCAGGAAAACTCATTTAATCCTGCAACTCAAGGCTCGCTGCTCAATCCTCATCCTCCGGATGATGGTGTCTTGGGAGAGGTCCCTGAGGACAGCACCCAGCTGTTTGCTACTGCAAAAGAGGAGCCGTGGTCCATGGATGTATCCTTGAACAGCACGGAGAGGGCGGCCACTCTGCCTGTATCGAGTCCTACCCGTCCATCTGTGTCACAAAAAAAGGATCAGAAAAGAAGTAAGTTTATATTTTATTTGGAAACCTAATTATAAATTAAAGTGCATAGCATGCTGTTAGTCTAACCCTAAATCAATATATTTTGAGAAAATAAGAGCTGTTTCTAGGCAGTTTATTTTTTTCCAAACATATCTCGTATTGTAAGCAGTCAGTTTATTCAAAACATCTATTCAATCCCATTGAAGAAGATGAAGTAATTTCTTCAAGGATGAAAGCTTACAATGCGTTCTTCTTTTGATGATAATCGTGTATGCTTATTAAGGCTGAAAACGTGCTATTGCAGCTTGTGTTTGGTCTATATATCGGATTTGCAGCATTTTGTTAAAATTGCGTATGTGGTAAGTACCTGCCTGAACTGGGGATGTAATTACAGTTTCAACTTTTTATATATTATTGGACCAACAATGTGAAGCTGTTACTGTGATCAGCAATAAAGTTGACATTTGTGGCACTGTTTAACAGTGATATTTGTGAGGGCTGTAATAAAAACATCAAGAAAGAATAGCAACAAAACTGATAAAATAGATGTGATCACTTTTTTTCCCTCTTTTTTCCTGATTGTAACAGTAGGTGCATTTCATTAGTGGTCATGCCGTGGTCATTTTATGAGTATCTCATGTCAGTCAAAAGCTCCTTGATGTTGTTTTGGTAAAGAAAGTTTGTTTCTCTTTACATGTAATTCCTTTGCTAATCATCCCATAAAGCAATACATTTTCTGARTCATAGAAAGGTCTGACCTAGATGAGAGAGGACAACACATGTTCTAAAGGTGGATTATAACACTGTTAACCATGTATTTTAAAAATAAGAATGAGGTGATAGTGGCTGACAGTAGGGATCCCTTCTGTAAGGCTGCTGAATACGTATTATTTTTAGGACAATGTGTGWGAGTCATTCCTCTGCTGGATTCTGTTCTTTCTTAGTGTGTAAGACCTAACAGTGTTTAACTGAACCATTGTATTATTCAGGTTAGAATGATCAGGCAAAAGTAGCATCAGAAACTGTTGAGTTTACAGTTTTCTTCTGAGGCATTCTGCCTTCAGGGGTTTGTTGGTCTTCTCTTCCTTCCCTCTACCTTATCATGAAATGGACAGGTAAAAGTTGGGAGAAACTTCTCAGTAGGACATTTTCTTGTTGAAATGTCTCAGTAGGACATTTTCAAGGTGAAGTAAAAGTAGGGAAAGATCTTTGAGTAAGACTCTTATTTTTTGTTTATTTTTTTAAATAAACCTAGTATATGGAAGAGTTTCTTTTTGAGGAATGTGTCAGTGAGAAYTTTTTCGCACTCGCAAATTAGCCTTGAAAAATGATATGAATCGATTACTTTACCGTAAACTGAAAATACTTCTATAAATCCTATGGTGATTCATTTATTCATTTCATTCATATTCATTTATTTTCCCTTTTTTTGATAACTTGTTTGATTCCTGCACTGAGGAGTAGTGTAGAAGCATAGTGGGCTATATTATAGGTACTATATCCTTTATGGATACTATATCCAACCTATATCCTTTTTTTTTTTTGATGACACTGGTAACAAAAGATACTCCAAAGTTAGCAGCCTGCTAGTAAAGACAGAACAAGGTTTTAAGGCAATATACTGCCTATTTTTCTCGAGGGGAACTGCTTTAAAATGTCTTATGGCCATCTAAGATGGTGTCTTTGCATTGCAGTCTAAATAACTGAGTAGGTATCGTATAGATATTAAGACAAAGATAGTGTGTTAAAACATAAGTGTGTGTGTGTGTATTCAATTACCTAATTCTTGAGAAAATTTGAGATTATTTGATCATTGAGATTATTTGGAATATATGGAATTCCAGTAAATACACATTAAATGGTGAAAACTTTTTCCTGATTGTGATGGAATGAACTAGTGTGGAGTAGTAGAACGAACYATTTTACAGATGGATATAGTGTGTTCATCGTGTGTATGGCAGTTATTTATGGATATTGCCACCTCTTGGGAAAATGATGCAGTGAYACCGCTACAGTGTATCAAGCCAATGTCACATTTGGATTTCCCAACCTTCAAATATTTGGGTTTTGGTAGTGTACAGAAAAGCACTTGTAGTCCACACAGGGATTTGTAAACATATGCTCTGTTTTGGTAAGTGCAATTCATTCTAAAACATCAGCATGGCTGTTCCTAGCATAAAACATGTTTTATTGGGGATTCTAGTGTGAATTCATGGTGTGTGTGTGTGGTGTGTGTGTGTTTTTTTTTTTTTTTAATGCCCCTCCCACCCCCCAAAAGAGAAATTCTGAAGTCTAAGGATTCCTCTTTTAGTAAAGAAATAGGACAACAAAGTTATTTAAGTTATGCCCTGTAACATCCMTCCTGCAAACCATATACACCAGGATCTGGTTCACTATTTATAGCTAATCTCTCAATTTTTGATGTCACTCTTCCCTTTTCAGGCATTTTGCTCATTTGTATTAGAGCAGTAATGGTTTTGTGTGTGTGTGTAAGGTATTTGAAGGATTYAAAAGAGTTTGGTGTCAGAATAGCTATGTGTTCCCATAGCTGCCCAATATAGAAGGATGATGAATATGAATGAAGGCTTGTTTGCTATCTTTTTCTTAGCCTGGTCTTTGTAAAATTAGCTTCTTCTTGCAAAGAAATGAGCTAACTTTGGCATGGTGAGGCTGCAATAGTTTTTTGGAGTAACAAGCCTAATTGTTCCCATGTAGTCGGTTTTATTTGTCCCCAGTGATAGTGAATCAAGTGTGGGAATGTGAATTCATTTCTGTTGATTTAGTAAGAGTGCATAACTTGAACACTGTGCAATTTTATGCTGAGTGTTTAAAAATAATATTTCACATATAGCTTAGACTGCTAGTGCAACATTCAAAAACTCTGGATTTGTCTGAACTGAGACTCATGTGACTAAAATTTTTGGTCTAATGTTAATATTGTTAGCACTGGATTTGCTTTACTGTTCAATCACTGCTTCTGCAGACGACATTGAGAACATATAAATGAGAGGAATAATAAATATTGTGAGCCAGTGTTATTCTCTCAAGGCTTCAAAAGGAATAAGATATTGCTGAGTTACTAACTGGAAAGGAATGAAATTTGGCATATATGGCACTGATTTTATTTTATTAAATATCCCTGAGACGGAAGGAGATTCTTTGATAGAAACTGTAATGACAAATAAGTTTGGGGGAAATGGAAAGGCATGGTAGAATAGGGAAGGGATGAAAAGGCAAGCACTGTGTTAAGTGTTAGCATGAAGGGTGCAGAAAGAAAAGAGAAAATCTCGTTAAGTCAGTCTATAAATTCACAAAGACAAATTCAGAGAATTAGAAAGGACAAACAGCAGAAACCAGAGGAGTTTGGACTGGCTTAGGTACGAGGAGATCCTAAATAGACAATAACCATCCCTTATAGGAAACAGAGGGCTAAAGAGGTTATGGTTGATGTCCGCACCATCTTGAGTGGCCTGGAGAAGTTGAACAGTTGCTTAGTGTTGCTCAGGTGTTTTTAGGTTACTAGACCTAAAAAAAACCAAAGGAGATATTTCAAAATGGGTTGAAAACAAGCAGAAGAAGGCACRCTTTCACCAAATATCCATCTGTGCTGTAGTGCTCATCGCTGTGGGATGATGAGAAAACCAAAAAGTGATGGGAGCATTTCTTGTCTTGGGAGCTTTAAACTAGCAATGTCTGACTCRTAAAGTCTCTAGACTTTAAATTGCAGCTGCTTCTAGGTGGTTCTTCCTTACTTGCCCTAAATTGTTATGATCTTTTCTATATCATATGATACTGACTCCTGACAAAGCGGAGCTCATGAGATAGGCATAGCTGTGTTACCCCTGTGTCAGAAARTGAGGGAATATGTTTTTTCTGTTGAGGTTTGTGTGACTTTAGATTTAAGTGTGTTGTTTTAAAGGCATGGATCGTGGTTTTAAGTCATTAGGATAGCTCAGAGGAGAGTTTCCTGATAGCAAAAACATCAGGGAGGGAGCCTTAAGTAAATGGATAGGTTCATTCCATGCATGCATGGAATTTAAAGGCTTATGCCTTTTTATTCTGTTAATCTGTCAATCAGTGCATAATATAAAAGGAATGCTATACTAAATAGCAATATATCTTAAAGAGCAAAGGATGCCTTCTGATAATAACTTTCAGTTAAATTTTTATCAGTACTTTTTTTGAGACAAAAATAGTCTGTAATTATGCAGTGAAGTGAGAGCCTGTTTAGGAGGTCTCAAATGTATTGGATTGAGAAGGATTTTTTCTTTTCAAATGAAGCAGACTCCCTGTTTTGCAATAGTGCTCCTTTGGGGAGAGAGAGACTTCCATTCTTCCTAGAAATACATTGCCTGGACTAGCCCTATTGTATCTTTCTGCCCCTTGTGCCATGMCTTGGCAGGTATCAGCATAAGGGAAAACTAGGACTGTTTTTGCCAGAGCCCTGGAAACTGCAGCTGTTCATGGTGACCATGAAGTGGCCTCCAACTTTGGGTATCTGCTGAGCAAGGACGACCCCTTCCCACCTCCTGTTTCGGGCACCCGGSCTGCAGGGGCTGCGGCCAATGGCCCGGGGCTGCGGCTAGGCCGCATGGCCAGGGCTGCAACCCCAAATAGGCGTCCAGCAGAAAACTGCCTTCGTGAGAGCAAGACACCACCTCGGAGTGGTAAGCAGGTTTTCAGGAAGCATTGTGTGTGTATTTGTTGCTCTGCTTGTTTTACTCTTAGAATAAGTTTAAAAAAAATAGTCTTATTATGAAAAGGACCCTTGGGACTTCATGAACATCTTTGCAGCTGAGCAGCTTCATTAATTTATAGCCCTTGCTCAGCCTTGAGGCCATCCTACCCTCCTTATTTCCATTTAGCTGTCTAATTTATGTATTAAATAAATGCCTTCCTCCCTGCCCCGTGCTCCTTTCTCTGTATTTGGTGTTCTGCCATTACCAGGGTATAGAGAGCTGGAGTGACCCAGCTTCCTGCTTGGTAGGAAAGAGCAGTGTGAAGACCACGCTGGGGACAGCTGGAGGATGAAGACTGCATGTGGCACAGCATCAAGAAATTCCCTGTCTCCCCCTGCCTTGTACTGCTTATACTAAAGTTGGGTTTTTCTTTTCCTACAGAAGCTRCAATACTTAGTAACTGCATCCAGAGTCAGGCCATGGGTTTGTATCTACCTAATTCCTATTATCTCAAGCAGTGATCTAACAAATTGCTTTGTTTTCCTGCTAAGTGTGTTTTCCACACACTTATACAGACGAGTTGGTACAGTCCTGGTTGTTAAAGTAGGTCCATGATAGATATTTAGAGTTTTCAATGAAATGATGGTTCAACAATGTTTTGAAATGATTTTTCTTGATGCAAAAGTGGGTTTTGTTTTTCAAATCTTGAGATGCTTTACGGAGAAAAAAAGCTGCTGTGCAGCCTTAGTGGGTATTCCTGTTTTATAGGTACATAGGCGGAAGCTTAGGGAGCTAGGCTGGGTACTGCCAGGTCACCCAGTGGGTCAGTAACGTCCAAGGGCATGGAGAGCATTTTGCACATTTGAAAAAAAGTTTAGCCAAACTTGTTTAGTTGTAAGGTAATTTGGTCCTAGTTTTATGGTGAAACTTGTTGCTCTTTATGTAACTAACATAGGCAAGTAAACAACTATCTATAAAATGCAAAGTTGAGGAAAGATATCTGCATTCATGAGTAGAACTGCATGAAAAAGAGAAACTTCTCATTCTGGGAAGAGCAATTGAAGTATGAAGATTTAAGCGTTTCAATTTGCAATTTCAGATCTCATCTTCATAAGATTTAAATGCAACCTGAACCAGTGTGCAGGTATAGGAAACATCATAATTATGTTAAAATCTTGGACAGCTGTATATTCCTTCCACRTGCTTGTAGGGTTCTATGTACTGCTCTACTCTTAGTTTCTGAACAGATTTTAAAGGGAAGCTTAGCTAGGGTTTGTTATATTAATGTTGTTCAAAAAAGAGTAGACATAAATTATCACCGTTAGATCTGCATGGAAAAGATGGTCATAATCTCTTACAGAACAAATCAGAAAAGTGATTAAATGATTCTAGAAAGGTGATTAACCAGGACCAGCCAAGGCACAGCCTATTCATAGGCTCTCCTATTTGTAGCCTGTTGAGTACCTCAGCTATTGTGCATTTTTATAAAGCACTGTTTTTTTCATTTTGAACATAACAATATTAGCGCGTAATTAAGTGCTGTCAGTCAAGCCAGCATTCATTTTCACTTCTTGAAAACACATTTAGAAAGTCATGCACATCTTTGAAAATAACAGGAAAATGCAGTCCAACCTAATGTGCTTTGGAAGATACTCTCTAGTGATAGATCTAATCCTAAAATTCATTCTGTTTTGTGCTTTCATAGGTTCTTAGAGATAGGTTTGCAGTTTCTCCAAACAATCCTGTAGTTAGCAAATGGCTAATGAAAAATGTCCTCTGCATCTGGGATAGAGGCCAACTTGCATCTAATGGATGTGGGGCGATGTTTACCCTGAACTACCTGCTTATAGCTCTGCCTGCCCCAGAGACTGTGGAAGCAAGTATGTGCCTAAGCCAAGAAGGAGCGTGGCTGGAAGTACCTTGGTGAAGGACACGATGCTCTAGAAATGAGTTAGTTTGAGGAAAAGTCGTCTTTAGCCATGAGGTTAGCTGAGTTTGGGCTAATGATGGTATTGAGCTTTGAGGAAAATGTGTTTTGCTGAGACTGAAGTYGTGTTCCACAGCTTTCTCCATTTGGTAACCTGTTGCAAAATACTTTTTAAAAAAATTTTAGAGTAAAACTTCAGTGCTCATCTAAAATACAGGTTGTGTGTAGCTCATGGCTAATCCCATTGTTGAGTGGGGCAAAGTCTGCGAAAAGGAGGATTGGATTAAGCCCAACTTCAGCAAAGTTGGGGTTTAACACAAGTCTGTGAGCCCTGAAGGGTTATGTCCATGAGTGCTGAGGGAGCTTTTATTTGAGATAGAACGAAACTGTATAATTTTAGTTTTTCTGTAATGGAGAGGGAATATGAATGGGAAGTAGCAAGAAGGTAAACATTCTTATCACTGACTACTTTTGACAAATAACCTGTATGGTAGTAGGTGGCGTGAGCTTGGGGAAATATAGGTATGAAGTAACCTACTACTCRAATGGCCTCAGTCTCCAAAAATTAGGAATTGATTTAAATCATGAAACTTTTTTTAATGCTGCTTTTTTTAGAAAATGAGTRTATGATAAAGGAGTGCTATAGTGGTGTAAAATGACCTTTTAGTTGCAAGACAATGGAGAATGTCACCTGGTATGCATCGCTGAAAAGACTTTTGGGCTATTTGTTAAACAAGTAAACCACCACAATAACATAATCCCTAAGCACATTGTTTCACCAGAAAAGAAGCAATGCCTGTAATTGCTTGTAATTGGGTGTTGTGCAATTGCAATATGGCTTAAGAAAGGACAACAGGGAGAAAAGGAGGTATGCGATATGGGTCACACCCATAAAGATGTGACCTCTGTTATGAAAATGCTCAATGACACTTGAGTAACTGCTAAATTCGTTCTTACAGAGAAAATACTTCAGGAAGATGCTTAAAAGATGTTCTCAGTATGAAGATTGAAGAATTCAATCTCGAGATTGAAATCCCAACTGAATGAAAGTCAATGCTTTTTGAAAAGTAGTTGCCCCCAACCTCCGTATTGTTTTGAACGAGGTCTGCTGGTCTTCAGTAGTCCTGAAAGAATTGGGTATTTATCCCCCTGCTAACTTTTTACTCACCCCTTTTAACTATTTCAGGATTTAAATGCAAGATTGCTTTCCTGGATTAATGCACATCTAATTAGAGAGAGCTTTAGTTTAAGCCTTCACGCACTGTGAATGTTGAGTACCTGTTCAAGTTGAATGTCTCACTTTTGGATATTCATAGATAAGATTAAAGCTTTCAGAATAACAATTTCACATCTTCACTTTAGTGCTTTAGATTATATTGGTGAATAAAATTAAACACTATCGGTAATATTGCATTAACATTTTTAATTTTGAACTGTTTATAACTGCAAATATTATCCTGTCATATAAGGAGATTTAATTTTGGAAAGCTGACCAAGAACTCTGGATTCAATAATTATTTATTATATTTTTTGGATAAAAATGCACCTGCAACATATGTGTTCTAAATGTTTCAGCCTTCTGTAAAGAGCAGAAGGCAACTGAGTAGTAGTTGATGATAAAAGTATAATAGCTCTTTAGGCCTAAGGTAATAATGCTATAAATAACTTATTACTATCAATTTTTAAATAGATGCAAGTGACTTGTATCTGAATAGCTTACACGTTGGTAAGCAACGTTAAGAATCTCATATAAGCTGCTTGAAAAAAAATCTTATTTAAATGATAAACTTTTAAGTGCTGAAAGCTTTTAAATCCAAGTAAAATACAATAACCAAGGGGGGGGGGGAAGAAAGGGGGGGAGGGGTGGAACGGGGTATTTTGAGAGAGGAGTTGTATATGCATTGATTAAAAGTACTGATTTTTATGCCCGAGGAGGGAAGAAAGTGCAAGGATGTGATAACTGTATTTGAAAATCAGAGATGCACTGACAATGAAAGGCCATAGCTGAAGCTGCAGAATGAAGCTGAGTAATAGAGAAAGCTCTGAGTAATAGAGAAAGTACAGGGGAGGTAAAGATGGAAAATGAAAGGAAACATGGTTCCATAGGAGGACAAGTTATATAAAGGTCAGGTTATATTTCCAGCGTGTCCAGGACAAGGGAAGGCGAGAGCAGGAGCCTCCCGCAGATGGCAAGAATCACTCAGACCCAAAGCGCTTGCCRTTGTTGCAGAAGTGGAATGTGCTCTTTGTCTCACCCTTCACAATGGCAAATGTAGGACAGATGTCTGCAAGGCGAGCGTTTTTGGTAGGCTGGAGTGGGAAATGCTGGGGGAAACCAAGCGGTCGCCAGAGAAAGAAATTAAAAAACAAATCTGATCTTTAACTGCGTGATTTAGAGAACTGCTTCCAACCTGAAAGTATGAAGACAATTTTTAACTTGCGTGGCCTGACGTAGTTTGAGCAGTTATGGCCACTGATCTGTGGAGTTTCTTCACCGCTTTCAAGCTGCTGTACAAAATACATGTATGCAAGCCCTCGTCCTGCCAGAAACAGCTGTAAAATAGCCAACTTGGTACTTCTTGGACAAAGCGAGAGCTTTACGTTGAAGGAAGCAGTGCTAAATAATGCAGAGACTTTGATCAGAGCTGAAAAGAATAAAAAAAGTTTTGATTTTTTTTTTATTTAAGCATTTTTCTTTCACTTAATTTATGCTGTTATGTACTGTGCTGCCTAATGCAGGGACTCATCAGAATTTTATTCTGTTGTGGGAACTCTCCAAAAGGAGTTAATTTTGTTGCTCTGCCTTCTGCATGTTTCTCTCTTCCTTGCTTCTGTCTAGCTTTCCTTGCAGAAAGATGACCTTAAAGTTTCCTTTTTTGGGTTTCCTATCCCAGCTTAACTGGACTTTTCCATGTGAGTGTGAGTCCAGGGCAGCATATTCCTCCACGGCTTTGCTGGCTGGGGTTTATTTTCCCCATCATGGGCACTGTGGGRCAGTGAGAACCATGTAAAAATTAGCCAAAGTTGACATGTCTAAGTGGGATCTGTGTTAGTTAAAAGTCTAGAAAGAGTGCAACGAGGCGGAGGCAAAACTAAATCTGCTTTATAGAAGTGTTTCAGTATTTTTAATTACTTTTTCATGTGCTTGAATTTGGAAAGAAAGACTATTTTTATTGGACGGACTGAGAAAGATGGGGAAAAAAAAMCGACAAGTTTTACTGAGTATAATCCTCTCATTAAATCATATAAGAGGAAAGAAACCCAAGGGAAATAAAGTGAGAGCAACTATGTCTGAGTTTTATTGTAGTTATGAATTCATGTGAGACAAAACAGTAGTCAGTACTTGTTAAGCACTGAAAGCTGCTGGCAGGAGGATGGTGTGATATGATTTAGCCATTGGTGTAACTGTCAGGAGAAGATACTCCTAAACCATTTGCATTTATCTGCTGAATTTGCCTCTGACAGAGATGCTATTCATACTTTGTGTCAGTCCTTCTAATTAAAGTATCTTTTTCCTTCAGACTTTTCTTGTACTTTAAAGTTTGACCGCAGCAGTATCACTATTTTGATTTTGTTAATTGTTTATCATATGATTAGGTTATTAAATTTCTTAAGGTCTGTTCCCTTCAACTGAACTGTACTTTTCCAAGGGATTATAAGGAGTAACTTCCTCCCTTTGCCCCTAAATCCCGCCAGTGCTGTTTTTAATTGTAAAATTCAAAAGGCTTGTGTATAATTAATTATTCTCCTGCAGTTTAATATACTGTGTGCCCTTCAGTAGGGATTAGTTGATGTTTTTTGTTATGGTATAATGTGTCATAAGAGAGGAAAAAATACACAACTTTTCTAGCAGTGTGGAAAAAGTGCAAGGAAGTGTCTGAAAACATATTTACATATAACACTAACCTGACATAGATGCTCAGCAACCAGCAGGCTTTCTTGTGAGGAAACTGAGGCTACAGTGAATTGTGGAAACAGTTTTCAATTCAAAGTTTACATATATAAAAAAATAGCTACTATGTTTTTCTTGTAAAATTGTTGATTTTAATTACTGATACTTAAACCACAGGCAAAACAGTTTAGATATCTCCCTGCTGGCTGATTCAAAAGAACAGATTCTAACTACAGGCATATATTGAAATGTTTCATAGTGAAATCAAATAGTGGGAAGTTTGTCCTGAGTTGTGGAGCAACATCTGAAATGCACTTTCAGTCTAAAGAAACCCATATATGAGAAATTCATAGCTGGAGGAAGGCCAGAAAGTCTGCCTGTCTTCTATTTTAATTTAAATGAAAAATGTGCCTAGATATCAAAGTAAATTAAAAGAGATATATTAATATATGTGAAGATATTAATAAGTTCTGGAAAGACACTTTGCTGAAAAGACCACATTCTAGGTGGAGCCCCAGACTCCTTTGATCTTCAGCAGAAGTCCATGAGAATCTGGAGATGCAATAGAAACAGGACATAAGGGGGAAGAAAGGGGCTATATGGCTTCGTATATCTGAAACATGAGATGTTGAAATCAAACAGTGTCACAATATCCTTTTAAGTTTATGAACAAATGCCAGCTGTAGATTGGAAAAAAAACGTTTTTTTCTGAAGGTGGTTCCTGTATCAAGAAGCCTGTGAGTTGCTGCCATAGGCAAGTTAGATCAACTTCCAAGTTGTAATACATGAGTTGATTTTCCTCTTTTTATTTGGATTCTAAGAAATTTTAAAGATACTTTAATATTAGAAGTGAGCTTTTATTCTGTGTTGTTAGAGTTGTCACTAGGAGAGACAGGTGAACACTACGATTTCTTTCTGGTTTTCATCAAAGGTTAAAGTGTTTTATTGCATGTCTTATTGACAAGAACCGATTCTGCTAGTGCCAACTGATATATTTTCTTCATTTTCAAAGTGTCTTGCAGAGTTCAGCAGTGGTGACATGCTGCAAAAGTTCTGCTTTAGCTCCTATGAGCAGCCTTTCTTCTAACTGACTAGCTCCTGCCACTACACAGTCCCTTCCGCTTCCTACAACAAATGTTTTGCAGCCAGATTGCTGTGAAGATCAGAAGCTCAGTGATCTGAAGAGAAATAGTTATTTCTTACCCTCTTTCTCCCCCTTTCTATCAAAAAAAAAAAAAAAAAAAAAAAAACCCACAAAAAAACCCCAACCTTTTGACCAGCTCCTGGTGTGAGCTAATTTTATGGTCAGAAGCAAGGACCACTGGTGAGTCATGACCTTACACCAGTGAAAATTGAGAATTTTAAAACTATTGACCTACTTTAATCTACAGTGCTGGTTTTGCCTCTTGGGGGCTGCCATAAGCATTGCCTTTTTTGAAAGAATGTAGGTGGTTATTTTCATTCAGCTCAGTTTTCTCTGTCTGCTTCACTTATGTAGCTTTGCAAATAAGTCCTTGACTGKCGCAATCTGGGAGCAATCCAAACTGGGGAGAGGGAAAGTGGAAAAAGTGTGGTTTAAATTAGTATCAGTAGAGCTGAGAATAGGAGAATGCCCATTTCTACCAGTTCAGCCCATTTTTTTATTAGCCAGTGATAAACAGAAAACTCTTCATTTACCTGAATGTCAGAATGACCTGTATAACTAGGAATCCCACTCTTTGGAGCAACAAATTTTTACATATTATTCCCATTCACTACTCTTTTTGTCTATGTAATT
>NW_020454427.1:1405557-1407883 GCF_003342845.1 Nothoprocta perdicaria | reverse complement strand
GCATTCTGGCACTGGAGTGAAGAATAGTTTATAAAATGCAGTTAGCCTGTATGCATGAAGCAACATTTAGTAATTTGATAGRATGGTTATGTGTTTTTCTTATTTCAATGACTATTGGTCAATGGAAGATTTCTTAATTTAAATTTTCCATTTATTTTGGGGGAAAAACCTTTAAAATACTGTCTTTTTATTGTATTTTCACATTATCTGCTTGATCTTTTTTATTTAAATACCCTATCCTCGTTAAATAAGTGGTCCATTTCATCTGGTATTTTAGATGGCCTTCCTCCTATTTGACACTACTTTTCGTATCCTTTGCAATAAAATATTCCTTGCTCTTTAGAATGCTGTGTCTGTATTGCTGCTCGTCTCCATATGGAGTAATTCTGGCACTGAACACACTTGTCTGTCCAAAGAATATGTTCCGTCTGTCACAAGCTATTGGGCTTGATGCAAGAATTATGCAGGGGCTCAATAGCTTGTTTAATGCAAGTGGTCAGAATAGAAAATCTCTGTGTTCTGTTCTGCTCTCAATTTAAGTGAAACAACCTGACTATGAAACAAGTGTTATGCAAAGTGTGGCCCTGGCCTAGCTAATGCAATTGGGCAGAAGCTGAGAGAAAAACAGAAAGTTCAGTAAGGTTCCCTCAGGTCTGGGTTGTGGAGATAAAATAATGCCTGAGYGCTGCTGGGTTAGAGGTCTGGGGCTTGCTCAGGGAGGGCTGGTGCATCTGTGCTGTGCAGCTCTGGGCTGTGCAAGTGCATGGCTTGTCCTGAGCTAATCGGCCTCGTGCAGAACTAAAGCTGTGACAACACAGGTGGCTTTTCTTGATTTGCCAGAGAAGTTTCTTGAGAGTGCAGCACTGCTGCTACTGCCGCAGTTTCCAGAATCACAGAACGTTTAAGATTGGAAGGGSCTTCTGGAGACCATCTAGCCCAACCTCACTGCTCAAGCAGAACCACCTGGACCACATTGTCCAGAACTGTATCCAGGCAGCTTTTGCCTGTCTCCAAGGATGGAGACTCCACAACGTCTCTGGTCAACTTGTTCCAGCGCTCAGTCATTTTCCTATGGCCTTACCAAGACTGAGGAAAGGGCAGGATCGCCTCCTGCTTTCCTGATGCAGTCCAGGAGACTGATGGTGTTCTCTGCTGCACTGCACATTGCTGGCTTTTTGTCCAGCAGGGCCCTTTTCTGCAAACCTGTTTTCTTGCAGATAAAATCCAGGATTTATTTCCTGGTTACATTCCATTCTGATATGTCCCTGGATTCCATCATGACACATTGGTTGTCATTTCAAGGCAAATACTTATTTATTTATTTGTTTTACTCAGAGGTATGGAAGGTATGAGGCCCTTGCCTGCTGCATGGCAACTTGCTGGTTAAATGACCCCTAACAAATGGCTGGTGTGGGTTGAGTCCCCATATGAGAAGGACAGGGTTCTAACCCAAACATCTACTTTCTAGGATGGTGTTCTAGAATAGAGACATGTCTGGTATAAAAGTTGAAACAGCCAAGGAACCAACAAAACTAGATTTGTGGAACTAAAGGTGTTCAATGAATTCGTGACCCAGATGGGTCCTGGGTTTGGTCTCTTCTTCCATCSCTGTGTACTTATAAATTCTTGTATAATTGTTATAAAATCCATTTCCCCATGAAAGCTGGATTCAGTGCTGTGTTATGGAATCACTGAGTACTCCTGAGAGATCAGATGGCTCAGAGGAGCTGTGGCACAGCTCTGCCAAGAGTGTGAATTTCGGAAGATCCAAAGCAGTAGATGGATGTGAGCTTGGGCAAAATAGCACTGCCCTGGGCACATGCCGAGACAGGAAGTATGTTGAAATAGTGGCTTAGGAGTTGGATGGTAATTTTATGAATTGTTTAATTGAAATTCCACTTTCTTGAGGCTAAATGGGGAAATAGGATACAAGCCTTGTCTGATTTATTTGCTTATTTTTAGTTTTGTATGTGTGTGATGCTCAGGATTTTGAGTGGACATGTCATCTTCTTATTACAGTAGTTTCTGAAAATTTTGTCTGGGCATCATGAATGCAGGCAAGAGATCACTGTTGCAAGGTTAGCAATTTAAAGACTCTTTGCTGCAAAAAGCTTTCAGTATTTTTAATCTTTATATTATAACATTTTTTTTGTTTTGCTGTTAAGCTTTCCCCAGACTTCCTGTTCAAATAATTGGCAAAGAATTTTTTTTAAAGTACAATATATGATAAAAAAAAAAAAAAAAAAAAGGTGGAGATTTTACTTTTAATACAAGACCAAGATAATGTACAAAAGTCAGACAGTGAATAGTCACTAAAAAGATCTCC
>NW_020454427.1:1355252-1405512 GCF_003342845.1 Nothoprocta perdicaria | reverse complement strand
TTTTTTTTTCCCTGCTAGATCTGGAGAAGCAACTTTTGCATCAGCAGCTTTCAATCTGACAGCTTAATGGGCAGATTGGACGATGATCCTGATGGTATATTCACATGTATAACTTCAGAGCATGAGTTGCACTGAAAGTCACTGGTGTGTGGTACTTGACACTCTAGGAAGCTAGGCATAGACTCTTTTAAAAACTGCACTCTGCAAGTCTTTGAAAATTCTCTTAATCTGGAAAGTTACCACTTTGGTTGACCTCCCAGCATCTACCTTTAATAGTGAATCATCATGAGATGTGACTCTGAGAATTTAAGTCTGAATTATATGAAAAATATGGTTCCTGGATGAATAGCTCTATCACTTACTGCAGTGTGCGAGTGGGAAAAGACTGTAGCAGACGATGGGTGTACRCTGGTGCTGAGGTTTGTTGTTTGTAGTATTGAGGTTGCGAGTCTTGTGTAGTTGCAGATGTGTGAGGCAGAGACTTGCTGCTTTATTAGGGAGGCTAAATCCAAATCCTCATTTTTGTTGATATTTCTGGAGACAGAGAAGAGGAACAGGATAACTTTGAGTACACTTACCAGAAACTGGAAAAATAAGGATTGAATTTYACCAAATCTGGATAAAATCAGAAACCTTTTTATGTCAGTCCTTTCAAGCACATTGCAACTTGACAAAATTGTAAGGAAGTGTTTGTCTTCGCTATGTTTTGCTTTTCTAACTCCTAGGATGTAAAAACTAGGAGTAGATCTATGTACATGGACTGCGCAGATACTATTTGCCTCTAGTGCATTTGGAGAATGAAGCCTGTGTGAGATGGTCAAGAAGAGCTTTGCCGAGCCCTTAGAGCTGCATCCTGTGTGCTTTACATCTCCAGTTCTTACTGATATTGGACTAGGATCAACACTCTTTGATACCAGCTATGTCCAATTTGTACAATGTATTATACAATATAGACGTGTTTTGAATGTAATACCAGAATATATCTAGATGGCTCTTGCTGAAAATTCTGAATTTTGTGTGTGTTATGAAACTCACTCTTGGAACTTCATGTAGTAGGCTAACCATTGATCATTTATAGATGAGGGAGCCAACTGCACTGCAGAGAAGCATCTCTGGTAGCTAGAGAGTGGATCARTAACACTTTAGGACAAAGTAGGTAGTAAAAAAAAAAAAATCTGTATTTGTTGGGTAGAGAATAAAGACTTTGGAGGGGAGTTTACAAAATGCTGGGAAAAAGAGAAATTACTGAGTTTTGGCAGGAAGAGCAGCTACAAAGCAGAATAGTGGTAGAAACTTGTTGGAAATATCCTAAAACATCGCAATTCCAATTAGTCTTTGTTTTCTGTTCTTCTCTACTTGACTGCAGCTGAAGTTGGCCTTATCCAGGCTATTCTGGTGTGCTCATCCAGCTTGTGTCAGAAGGCATTTTGGCAACTAATTTAGTTCTGTAGACTGAGAGCGCCAGAGAACTGTGAAAATCTTTAAGAGGTTGTTTGCATATCCAAGCTTATCCAGGTGCCTTCTGTTCTTAGATGCTCGTTTTTGGACAGTGTTGTAATAGGATTGTGGAGTGTTGTGTTATCTGTAAGGAACAAGCACTGCTTATATATTATATAAAAGAACAAGTAAATTCTTTGTAGGCTTAGTATCACCGTTAAATATTTGGTTCATTTGTTCTAAATTGAATTGTTTTAATTTCACAGGTGCCTGCATAAATATCACCAACAGCCAGTGCCAAATGCTGCCATATAACTACACCACTCTAACTTCAGTTCTTTCCATTGTCAAAAGCATTGAAATGGAAAAGTTCCTGAAGTTCTTCAGTTATCTCAACCGTCTCAGCTGCTATCAACACATCATGATGTTTGGCTGTAGTCTTGCTCTTCCTGAATGCATCAGTGACGGTGATGACAGGTATTTGGGAACAAAARTCAGTCAGTGACTAGAGCCAAGGTGGTAAAATACTGTCTGTCAAATCAGGAAAGGGCAGATGTGAACTCAGCCTGTTACAAAACCCCTGTCTGYCAAAACTTCACAACATTTTTGCCAAAATAAGCCACCTGCAATAAAGTTCTCTTAGAAAAAGTATTGCCAGTACATAGATCAAAACTATTGTATTAGGGCAATTGGGTTTATTTTCATAACAAAGGATGTCCAGAATTCTTGTATTTCATCTGTCCAATCTGGATATGCCAAAACAGAAAGGTATGTAACAGTATAAATGCATTGGATATTTATAGCATTGGAATAAAGTGCAGTGGATGTTATTTAAATTAAATTTTAACAYAGTCGGAGAAAGCAGAGTCATATTCTTAAAGTGTTGAAATGATTTAATATTTCCTTAAATCTTTTTCTTACGAAAAAGTTAATCCTTTGTATATATTTGATGATATGTGTGTGTATGTGTGTGTGTGTTCATATGTATGTGGTATGTTCATATGTTGGAAGGAAAATATGAGACTTTTTTTTGATATGTACACAATCTCTGTGATGCTTCTGGGATGAGGGCTGAAGATAAGGCATCTTCTGTGAGAAACACTGGARTGAGACTGCTTGTTAGACTGAATGACCTGTTTAATCCAGTTACACCTGTGTGCTCAACTGTAGTTAACTACCAGAATTAATTTTAATTGATCCTATTTAACTCATTGCATAATTAATGACTTTCTTTTCAAGATTCAGTATTGCAATTGTTCCAGGAAATCTAATATCATACTGCCCCAAACTACCTACTATTTCATGAAATCATACAGCAAAATCGGAAAAGTACTTTCATGTAATAAGCGCACATATGTGAAGGTTCAACAGGGTAGCAGGCCATTTCTGTCAGTTCATTTATTCTGCTCTGTTTGGAATTTGACTTTCATAATCTTCTCAAAATGGAAGTGACATGTCAAAGGTGCAAAGTTCACAACTTAAGAGTCGTAAAAGAATAACTTTATATAACTTTATATTTCCATTTCTTTCCTAAGGACATCTTCCTTGCAGGGAATGGAGCAAAATCTGATTGGGTTACATTATAATAGACATCTAGGTAATTAAACAAGTTAAATTAATATCGAGAGCATAAAAGCTTTTACTCTGTTTTAGGATAGTTTTCTAGGGGTTTTCTGTGTTTTTGCTTTTGTTTTCCCACAAGTGCTTTTTCTTAGTAATTTTTAATTTCAAAGCTGGGGCCGGATTTCCATGTCCTGGTTTGCTCCACCCTGGAGGTCACTGTGCCTCCTTCAGAGCTTATTTTAAAATCTTCTTTGTGGAAACTGTTGACTGAACCCCTGCAGATTGATCAAGAAGGAAGTCTAATGYGAGAATGTAAATGATGCAGTATTACATTAGAATTGGATTTCATTTTACWTAGTCAGATGTCTCATCTGGGTGGGTATCATGGGTGAAGATGCAATTTTAGACTGAGTGACAAGTGCAAGATAAAGCAAGTGTGGTGTTTTAAAGTGCTGATTTGTTGAATCGAGTTTTTCTGTAGGCACTGAAGTGATTTTTTTTGTTAGTTTGTTTTTAAATGATTATTAGCTCTTGTGTAGAACTAGGTTATTGCAGTCAACCAATAGGGACAGCATATTGCAGGGCCAACAATAGCTCTTTTTAAGAAGCCTCGTGTCTTCATTYTGGGATATTCACCTCAGTGGGAATGGTGACACATCAAAGGTGAGCTGAACTTGGGTATTACCTGAAGAAAGCCTGTGGCTGATATGGAAAGCTTTGCAATAATAATAGATCAGATTGTATGTGTTGAACACAAAGGTGGAGAATGTAGAGGTAGGGCTGTTTTAGGTCTCTCAAACAGAGGAATTTGGGAAGTATTAGAAACGTACCTAAGGAATGTGGAGAAGCAGAACAGTCCCTGTGCAGCGTGCTCTCAGGAAATGAACAGGGATAGGTACATATGTCATAGCCCTTGAATCGTAAATCTGCTTGTTCTTAACCTACGGTATCACACGTAGATACAGCAGTACGTTACTGGCATTACTAGCATGGGTTCCTCCAGTGAATTACAGCTGTTCTGACTGCTCGTGCATCCCTGATGRTAATTTTTACTCTGAAATTAAAGAGAAGCTACTGTCGAGCCTTTTGTTTTATAGTTTTGTTTAAAATTTATTTAAAGTATAATTTGACAACTGCTGCTTAGACAATAGAGCGAAATGAGACATGGGATGCTCAGATGTTTATTCTTAGGTACTGCAGCGAGCGTCTGTGCTGGCAGCTTCAGCCRTGGGAGCAGTAATTACAACAGCGTGTTCCGAGGAGCCACGAGAAGGGAAGATACAAACACGAGTCCTCGGCAGCCAATGTGCTGTCATTGCACAGCTTTGCTCTGAGATCTAAATTTCTGTTTCACATTTATCTTTCATGCATTTATAAATACATATTCATTAACACTTGAAGGGGATTATGTTTCTGGGCCGGGAGCTGCTTTGGTCTGTGTGTAGGGCACAGTGTACTAGGGAGCTGGAGTTTCTGAATGCTGCTGCAGTTGTTGTTAAAAATTATTCCGTATTTTACTATGGTACGAAGCATGACTGACAGGAAAAGTAAATTTGAAAGTTCTATTTCTGAAACTAAATACATGATGAACCTGCTGCTTTAAAAATATATAGCAGTTCCTTTAGAAAGGCTGTATATTTAAAGGAATTATGAAATTCTGAAATTCCTTTTTCTCTTGGCGAAAGGAGGAAATCTTTCCCATATTACTTCAAAATCTCACTTTAAAAATCCCRTCTTAAAAACCCACCCTTAATTTAACCCAGCCCGACAGCGCTGCTTAGAGAGAATATGAGCCAAAACTGAAAAGTGACACCACTGTAGGAAGAGCATTTCAGCCTGGATGCTGTGCTTAACTGAGGTCTGAAACGTTCAAGGTTGGGAGAGCAGCTTTGCCCGCTTGGGTGGTGTTAATCTGAGACTAGCTGCTATGAAATGCACACACATGTTATTGTACCTCATTTRTATTAAGAAAGATCTACCCTCAGAGCAGTTGGTTGAGATTAGTAGTGTTTTAAGCTAATGAATTTTACTTTGCTACGGGGAGACGCTGGGAGTAGACCAAAGCTTAGTCACTAGGACCTAGTGGTTATTGCTTCCATTTTGGCAACTCACTTGCCTTGAGTTGCTATGTTGTATAAAATTCAGATGTGCCCAAAAAGATCAGAGTGGGGTTGGCAGATAAAAACTATTTTTTTTGTTGATTTTTTTTCTTTGTTTGTTTTTGTTGAGTTGCAAGGCTTTCAGATTTTTGAAAGAAAAACATGGTATTCATAAAAACAAACTGCAACTACAATTTAAAGCTACAAAAATAATAGAACAGTCCATGGCAAGCCAGCTTATAACTGCATAATGCAAAAAAGGATACTTCTAAGTGGGACTTTTGTTCTGTGAATACTCATGTTTTGTCGAAAGGTTTGGTAAAACAGGAARGCTGTAGGAAATTCTGAAGGCCTGTGTGCTTGGCTTATTTCTGATTTTTCTGTGTTGGGAATAAATGTGAAGATTATGGATTCCTGTAGCACTGCTTCATTGTTCTGCTGCTTTCTTAAGCAGAAATGCACAGCTTGGGTATTTCCACTGGTGTTCTGTGTGGAAACACTGCAGAAGAGAGAAAGCCTCTTCCAGGGATGAGACTCCAAAACAATAAACCTTTGGAGGTCAAAATTAATTTAAACTCTGCCCAGAACTTTATCTGTTGAGGCAATACTGGTTATAAAGTAGAAGTGTAATATGCTCTCAGGATAACGCAGCTATTCATTCTCGTGTATATTTATTCCCTTGCTTTTTGTTATGTCAGAGGTCTTTGAAAATAAATCTGTGGGAAAAGTGTGGAAAAGGCCGTCTTCTGTCAATGCTCAAAGAGTCCATCAGAGATTTTTTTGGTTTCTTTTTCTCCATTAGCTACTACCTAAACATCTAAGCATGGCCTGCTTTCTGCCCGTGAAAATTTCTAGTCCAGCTCAACAAAACAGGTAAAACATGAGAGAAGARTGTTATACTGTCATGCTATTAGCTATGGAAACCAGGACTGAGAAGGAAATTTGCAGCAGAGCTTAGAATTGAGCCTGCAACCTGTGTTACAGGCTTGTATCCTGTGTCTTTAGGTACAATATTCCCTCTTGAGTTAAACCTGCAGATTTGCCTCATTCACTATCATTTTTTCACATTGGGCATGATCCAATAAACACTGGATGTCAGAGGAAGAAGCTTTCCTTCTCATTTTTGAAAATTATTCTCTCAACATCATTCTAAAGCAGAAAATAATGTAATTAAGGGAAAATGCTCTCTCTGAGTTTTCAGARTATCTCTTACAAAAGAGTTTGTCATGTTACTGTCTTTACATAATTTAAATATTTTTGTTCTCTTATTATCTCTATGCTACAAATAACAGTAGCCTGGTAAAGATAACTAGAAAACTGAAGAGGTGAGCAGAGGACTACCCCTCGTATGTTGGAGATGAAAGGCACTGAACTAGAAAAAAAAAAGGTTAATAGGAATATGGCTGGTTGGGTTTTTTTTTTTTTTTTTTTTTGAATAGTCCTTATGCAGTTGGCTATACTATGAATAACTGCTTGGTTATGACTCGTTGACAATTTTTTAATTTTTCTTCCTCTTTTTTTCTTATTCATTGTCTTTACCCATTTTCTGTAATTTTTATACAGAAAATGTGTGTGTGTGTGTATATATACATATATATATGAAGAACATAACATCCTTCATTATTAATAAAGGCACAAGCCATGATGAAATATAATGACTAGCAAATAAGCTAGAAATATATGGTGTCATTATAAGCAGATAATATTTTTTTTAAATGAGGTGGGGTACAGAGGGTGAAAGGCGAAAAAATTTCTTCCAAGTTTGCAACATTTTGTATAACCCATCAGTGACGTGGCAGTTTCCTTTTCCTTGCTTTTGTGAAATGCAYTCTATACTTACCCATATTCTTTGTTCCTCATGCTCACACTTAAATTAATTTTTTTTTCACTTTATATCATAGCATATTTAGACTTTAAAAAAATAAGATATTATATAAGCTTAGAGTTAATTAGGGTTTTTCTGAACGTTTAATAGAAAATGTTAGCTGATCATGTAGATCCTGTACCTCTTGTTGAAGAGAATTTTTATTTCTATATTGTAAGAACAGGAAAGTATCAGCATGTATTTTAAAGACAGTATTGGCATGCATTTTAGTCACTGTCTGCTATGTGAAGTGCATAAACTTAAATTGTGCATGAGTAGTGTATATTTATTGCTCTTAATAGGCAATCTTACATTGACATATTTTAATCTACCGAATTTTGGTAACAAAGCAGGTAAATATGCCAAGATAAAATAGCAACTGTTCTGAACTTTGGGTAACTGGTCTGAGAGCTGCTTGGTGACGTGGCTGCTTTACTGTCTTGCAGTCAGTCTGCAGAGAGGTGCCMGGTTTCAGTTACATGGGTTTTTACCATTATACAACTACATAAAAATGCCCACATTTTTACATCCTTGATAAGTCACAGTTTCAGCAGAGTCACTGTTGAAGTACCTGTACTGAGAAACCCCCCTAGGAGGATATTTCAAATTGCATATTCCTCACCGTAATCTTATTTAAAATAGTTTCATTAGGATTGCTTCTACCTGATTGAAAAGGATTAAGCTGTGGCATTGGCGATATCAGCTGCTAGTGCTCTGAGAAGGAAGGTGGGCTGACTGCCTCCTACCTCTGCCAGCCTTCTGTTAGGTTTGACTTTCATGGTTGCATGCAGCACATTTCTTGCCATGACCCTGCCAGATGGAGTGGAGGCTGCTTTCAGAAGCCTGTGAAATGGCTCCCAGCCTCCTTACGAGTCACTCAGGTTATTTTTCTGAGTTTGCAATTGAGCTTTGCACATATTGTGGGAATTTCTCCTTCCTTTTAATATCCTTTGCTTGTSATGGTGCACAAGTTAACATGACTCAAAAAGGATATTCTAGCTGAGTTTTGGCTGTGTTTGTGCGCCAAGGAGATCCGTCTGTTCTATATTCAGCCACTCAAGAATGTGTTGACATGTCTTTCTTGAAACAGAAGACTATAAACTTCAGCTTTTTTGTCCTGAATAGAGCAAAGGTGATGTGCAGTGCTGAAGCACTCTGTGTCTAGATAATTTGAAATCGTATGTGTTTGTTTTAAATGTTGCTCTGTCTTGAGCATGTCTTTGGGTTTTGGGAACCCAAAATACTAATTATGTACAGGAAAATACACTGTTATAAGAAAACTATAGAATTTGTCTTTGAATACATAACCAAGTCTTAATCCAAATCTTAATTTTAACCTATTTGTGGTTCATGTAAGCCCATTTGTGACTCGAACAACGTAACCTCAGAGATCTAATGAATGAAAAACRTCTATGGTCGAATCTTGTCAGCTAATGAAGGCCAAAGTTAGAGAGGAAGAGACTGCGATAAAATTGTGAGGTTTTACCTGCAAAAAATTATTTTCTGAGTTTGTCGGTGTTGTTTTAAAGCATTCTTTAAAGCAAAGGAAATTGATATATAATTGTTTCCATTTGGCAGAAAAAATGAGGAACATATAGGGTGAACACATAGCTTGAGAAAGCCCAAACCAGTCAAACATCTGAATATTTCTTCTTTCACTATGCCCTTCTAATGGTTGATATGCCTTCCAATAGCTATTAATTTTAATAATAGCTATAATAGTTTTAACATGATCTAATTCTATATGTAAACTGGTCGCAATAGAGATGCAACTGGTAGACCATCAAATGCCATATATTAGAAGAAATAAGACCAGGAACAACTGAGTACATCAATACTCAGTATCAACTCCAGGTCCACCCAGAGTTGGATAATGGACTAATTCAAACTACCTCAGAGCAACAAGAWAATACAGTGGTTGGCAGGTGTAACGTGCAGCTTAGAAATTCAAAGTATCAGCAATGTCTGTTTAATATATCTGTCAAATAGCACTTAACAATTCCTAGGTATTTTTGGAAATATTTMTGTACAATAGCAAATGCCAAATACAATGGCATCGTTGAAACTGTGTTTCAGTGGAAGTGTTGAATGTATCTGAATTCTTTGCCCAAATAGAAGGGCAATGAATCAATTTAGAGATAATTCAAAAGGAATATTAAATAAGCAATAAATGGATATGTATATGAATAAAATACAYAGTATGCAGCTGCATAAAGTGGCAGAGTACTTGCATAGAGAAATGAATTAAAGGAAGAAAATAAATCTGAAAATTCATCTCCCACTAATTAAAAATTATTGATCAAGAAAAATTTTATTTCTTCTGTCTAGTCAACAGAACATATATTTCATGAGGTGAAGTGAAACATTGAATTAAGAATCAGCTGATATATATGTGGCTTCAAAGAAAGATATACAGACATTTACCTGAGAGGTTGACTTTGACCATATTCTCAAGAAACAAATGAAGAGATGATATGTCACAGCTGTTATAGCTAAAAATAGTTTTGCATATTTATAATAGCTTCCTTCTCAATGTGGCCTGCATTACTCATAATTTCATGCTTAATGAATAATTTCATCATTATTGTGTAACTCTTGCTTACCAGGGAGAAAAGAAATGTGCTAATGAGAAGATTATGCATTGAATTGTCTCTCTCAACTCTGATTTTGAAAACAACATGAACTCCTCATCATCTTAGGACCCACTTAGTGCTACTGCTTGGTCCTAAGCTGAGACAGTAGAGAGGTGGGAAATATAAAGCCCATACCTGAAAACAGTGCAGCCTGAATGTATAGGTAAAAGATGTGGATTTGTTTAACCTGACTTAAGTAACGTTATTAACATTGCTTTCCTAGAAGATCACTTTTACAAATGGGTATCATTTTTTTAGGGGGAAGGAGAAGATCTTTTTTCATATCTATATATCTATGCATCTATAAAAATATACAATTATTTTTAATTTAGATTTCTTAATTAAGAAGACCTGTTCTGTTATGAAGAAGTATTCTATAACTGCCAAGAATTTCTAGTATCTCTGTATTTGAGCAAGGGCATTTGGCAAGAGGTTTGCTTGAGTAAGTAGTATTCTCTTTATCACGGCTCTTGGGGGTGGGAAGATAAGAGAGGTAGAATGGAAGATATGCTGACCTTAGGGCAACTTCTGCACTTCATTAATAAGATTTTGTGCCTACACAAAAGTTAACCCACCAAATTTGGTGGGCTGKTTCCCAAGTCTGAAAAATCATAGTTCATGTGTTGGCAAGAGAGTGATAACCAAAGCGTGCAAACGTTTCTATCTAGGTCATGGCTCCGTTGGTGTAGGTGGAGCTGAGAAAGATTATCTGTGTGGTTAACCCTCTTGGTGGCTGGAGGTGACATTGAAGCCAGGTATAGGTCCTCACTTAAAAGGAACTAACACCGAGTCTCTGGTCTCAAGCTGTTTTCCGCTAATGCGCCAGTAGATGGCAGATGCAGTGTAGGGGAAGGAAAAATTGGGGACAAAATATAGGGAAAGCAGGACAGAGAAATTAGATGATCATGAGAAGTTTTTTTCTCTTGTTCAGAGAGCTCTCTTTTCCTCATGAACAAATAGTCTTTTTATAACTACCAAACTCTACAGTTTGGCACGAAGACTTTCCAAATTACAAAAGGATTTTCTTTCCAAGTGCGTAATGGGAGGAGTCGCAGAGAGGCCAGAGTTAAAAGGTTATCAAGCAGAGAAATATTTTTAAGAACAATCTGTGCATGAGAACGACCCTTTGAAAACATATTTTACAACATTGCCCAGGGAGTCGAGGAAGGGAGGCAGAAAAGGAAATCAGGAGGGCTTTTTCGAGTTTTGGAAGTGCATAATTTACTGCTTGAGTGCCTGCAGCCTGCCTGGCTGAATGTTGTGCTGTGTGTATTATCCATTATTAGCCCTGGTTTCTGCTCTCTAGGCTGTTACATTGACCAAGGACCACAGATCATGATTACTATCTCCTGCACATGCCATGTATTACTCATTAATTAAATTATCATTATTTGTTTAMGTCATTGTTTACCTCAGATAAGAAAGTGAACATGCCTCCTTGTTATTGATTGACAGGTTAAAATATATGCTGGATTTTTTTTCAAAATTGGCTTTATTTAATTTACTAAACTGGAGTGATTGTAGCACAGAAGCTTTCAGTAATCCCTTGCATTTCCACAAAGACTAGCATACAGTTAATGCTATAGAGCTGTACATCTGGATCCAAAACAAGAAAGATGTACGTGGGAGCATCTTAGTATAGCAAAGCTTCACTTGTAGGTAAACTGTCCTGTGCAATAGTTCAAGGTTTTGCCAGGGATTTCCATGCGTGTTCAGCTCATACCTTTTTCAGTGCTCAATTTATCAACAAATTATGTTTAAATCATCTTCAATTTAAAAAGTAAAGAGAATGAGTGAGAAAGATATTAACAGTTCTAAGGTTCCTGTGAGAAGCTGTGGTCACCCCACTAGAAGGTAAGCACCACTGCTTGCAGACCAAGCAGAAGAGGTGGATAGGAAGGGTAGGATCATGCAAGTGGGAAGGGTAGGATCATGCAAGTGGGAAGGGTAGGATCATGCAAGTGGGAAGGGACCTCTGGAGCTCATCTAAGCTGCCCCCCTACTCAAATCTGAGCCAAGTTCAATGATCAGGTTGTTCAGGGCCACATCTCTTTGAATTTTGAATATCTCCAAGGATGGAGGCTCTATAACCTCTCTGGAAAATGTCTTAGACGACAATTTTATGGAACACACTTTAAGCTTGAGTAATTTGGAAGTGATGTTCAAAGAATTGGTCTTGTTCTGCTCCCTGCTTACTTTATAGTCTAGTTAATTACTGCTCCTTCCTTGACCAAAAATACTTGTTCCGTGCCTTATTAAATTACTCTGGGAAACTGATTTGAGTTAAAATGGCAGTAATTGATCTGATTCATTCTCTAACAGCATAAGGTGTCAGGTTGGCACAAAAAGGGAGGGAAGTCATGTGAAGTGGAATTCAGAAGTTAAGTTGGGAATGGGTAGGACAACTTTCTGGGGGCAATATCAGCTCATGCCAGCCTTGAACTGCTTGTTATATGGCATGTTAGATGGTTATTTGTAGTATGGAGACTGTAGCAGAACAAAAATATTAAGCTATAACATGACATTGATAGTGACGTGACAAACACTTTTGTAAGAAATACTCTGAAAACTCAGAGCATTTTCCCTTAATTGCATTATTTATTACTTTAGAATGATATTGAGAGAATTATTTTCAAAAATGAGACAGATTTTTCCTCTGACATTGTGTTTATTGGATCATGACCAAAATGAAAAAGTGAGTGAGGTGAATTTGCAGATTTAACTCAAGGGAAGAGTGCACCTAAAGATACAGGATACAAGAGTTACGTGGTTCAATTCTAAGCTCTGCTGGAAATTTCCTTCTCAGTCCTGGTTTCCTTAGCTATTAGTATAACAGTATAACTTTTTCTCCCATGTTTTACCTGTTTTGTCCAGCTGGACTGTGAATTTTCAGGGACATAAGGCTGCCCATCTGTGTATGCTTAAACAGTATCTGATAACAAAAAAACTCCCCCTTGAAACACACGCTGATCTCAGATGGAATTAATRAATAGCTTTTCTACAGCTTGTTTTCTTGATGATGTGAAATTGAAATCTCAAACAACCCCATTTATTAGGGCCATAAATCCGAAAGTAGTTATGTGATATTAATTAAATCCTCCCATGTAGCTGTTCTTAGTCTCCCAAGCTCTTAAAATGCTGTTCTGCCTGGTGTAGTAGTATGGTTGTGACAGAGAAAGACTTCACGAGATGTGTCACTGTAAGTAACTAATGCTGGTTGTGGGTGTTTGTTCTTTTGTGGACATTTCCTCTTGTGACATTTATATTTTGTGGAAGTCTTTATTGTTAGAAAATCACAAAAAGTATTAAAGACAATTAGAACTAACAGTGGCTGGTGTGTCAGCTTGTAACCTCAATTTGTTTGATTTCAAGGCTGTATAAATGCAAGGGATAATCTCAGTTATCTCTCTTCCATAATTTTTGTGTGTTTCATGGTTTGTCTCCTTCCCACCAGCGGTTTCACACATCACCAGTATCACCACTCACATTACTGTATCACCAATCCATTTATTCTGCATCAGAYTTCATATCCATAAACATTTTTAGCTCATATGCTTATGAATAACCATGATTTCAGTGGCTGCTGAGTTTAAAAGCCAAACCCTAAATCTACTTGAATAATTGTTCACTAGAAAAGCTATTAAATTCTGCAGCAAGAGGAAAATAATTGTCAAAAGAATCTTTCTTCTCTTTGCTACTTCTAATATACTACTTTGATATTTTTAATGCTCAAAACAACCACTCCAGTGACTAAAGAAGTTCCCTAATGAGTCCTGTGAATGGTAATGTGATTGCAATAAGAAGAGTCAGTTTCATAGAAGTAATAATTTCTGAAAAGAACCTAGTAAAAAATGTAAAATGCTTTTGATTTAAGCAAGTGATAAGAACTATACACACATGATCAAATTAGGCGATTTATATCCAATTTAAGTGGATATACCTGGAACTCCAGGTATTTGGAACAAAAAACAAGTGGGATCATCTGCTCTCAGGCACTGTGTCGTCTTTTTCAAAGGATTATATTCAGTTAACGTAGTTTAAGGATGCTCTATTCAGTGTCTCAGCTTCAGTGAATACTTAATATAAAAGTGTTTTCCACCTTTTTTAAAGAGGCTTCTCTTCAGCTTTTCTGAAGATACCATATGCAAAAATAATAATAATAAAAAAGCTATTTCTTCTACTTACCCTGTTTTAATGAAGTGTAATTTTTTATTTCTTTTGCCATGTAATTTTTAGTGATAGCATTTACAAGCAAATGAAATAACTGATATGTGCATCTCTAAGTGTGGAGAAAACAGCTACAGAGTTAAAAAATTTTATTTCTGTTCTTTCATTGGAGTCCCATCTTCAACAGGAGTTTCTTTATATGAGTAATCCAAGGAACAGAATTCCACTCTAATGCCTTATAAACTCCTCTTGTCCCTGCCTTTGCTGCCAAATAAATTGTGATAAGGTTGTCATAGCCCTGCCAGTGTATTTCTAAAATGATTGGTCTCTCTGTAGCAGTAAATACTGACTAATCAAGATGCAGTTTTTTAATTATCTTTTCATCCTTCAGTAGACTAAGCAAACATATCCATACTAAACTTAATCATTATCCTGAAATATTTATGGAGCACACATGACTGAATATTGAAATTGGGCCAAATATTGCAGTAATCTGTGGATAATCCTGTATTTTCTGGTTTGTGAAAGTTTCTCTAGAGAATATAAATTCTGGTTAGTTTATTTAATCACTGCACAGTTGTCTTTTGGAAACCTAGAAATTATAGAAGTTATATCTATTGTGAATATATGCAAACATTCACACCGCACTGAAGCCCCTAGATTGAAAATTGCATAAACTAAGCAAGAGAGGTGAACTCTTTATATTTCTGATTTGCACATAGAATTAAATAATTTTAGAGGCAAATTAATCTACTGAAAGAATAAAGGAAAAAAAAAGAGCTCCTAAACATTTTAACTYTTTTTACCGTTTATATGAAAGTGTAACTTTATGGAGTTATATTTTAATATATCTTTTAAACTGTTATGTGTACAAATTTCCACTGCCATGAGTGGTTAAATGATTGAAAGACCTTTGGAAACCTGATCCATACATTGAACCTTGCTGCAGTTACATGTGCTGAAGTTAACATATGACTCTTTACCTGCCTGTTGGCCTTCGCCTCCTCTGACAGACAGGAGAAATGATTGGCAGAGCTGTCAGTCTCCAGCTGAAGGTGTCATGCTTTGAATTTAACAATTTAGGTGTGGATTAAGGAGGATAGCGATCAAATCTGAGTATTATCTGAGTTTTTCACACTCGTGTAAGCTTTATCTAGGTGTCCTCAAGCCCTCTTTTTTTTTTTTTTTTTTNTTTTTTTTTTTTTTTTTTTTTTTTTTTTGTGCAAATTGACACGTTTGTAGGTTTGTCAATTTGTAGGTTTGGTGATTTGTGTTGTCAAAACCCCTGCATTTAGGGAGTTTTCCAGGCCCGGGTCGGGAGATGAGCAGTGATGCCTGCTGCAGTGCTCTTGCTGTTTCCTTTATTTCTCTCCATATCCATATCTCTGTAAAAAATAGGAGAGTGTTTTAGAACATCTTTATCTGAAGAGACATTCCAGGTCAGACAGCAAACCTTTAATTTGCCAAGAGTGTGCTGAACTAGTTATTCCTGTCATCAGGAGAGACCATTTGTGCTTGGTTTTGCGCACAGCCAGATATGAACTGAAACTTTTTTTCCTTTCAACACATCGGAGCCTGGTGCCATAAAGTGCTATTTTAAAATATAAGTGCTTATTTTCAAGCAACAAGGAAGCTGCCAGCTAGGGAGCATCAAGTGAAGGTTAAAAGATAAAGGTCTTATATCTGAGATAACTTTAATACAGCAGCATTTAAAGGGCATTTGGCACTGTGTAAAAGTCCTTAGCATTACTTGAGACCATATCTCTAAAGATGGCTTTTCTGAAGTTGCTGTTACAACTGGAATGTGTGAATAAGAGTGCCAGCAGCACGTCCTTCTTGTTAACTGCTAAACAGAAAAACAACCGTATTTCAGAAAATGCAAGTCATTTCAATAGATCAAGGTGAAAAAGTGAGATTTTTGATGTTTTATTTTAAAAGAAGAATGCTTTTTTCATGCAAATGAATATTTTGCATTCTACTAATTCCACTAATTTAACCTTCTCCTAAAACATCTGGGCCTTTTTCTGTTCATTGGCAATCTGTCCATATTTTCATGACCTTTTAAAGATGATAGAGATCGGCCTTACAAAAACATTGATCGGTGCTTTCCAGCTGCTTCGGCTGCAGCTTGTGGGATCCCATGGAATTCTATAGGTGAAAATGCTCTGAAGCATTTTTCAAGGAATCAACTCTTTCCACAGAACAATACCTATAAGCTTCACATCTTTCCGTATAAGTTGCTCCTTCCATTGAGGATTGGTGGACATTTTCTACTTTAAAGAGTTCTGTTGCCTGTTCAAATACGACACCTCAAACCATTCAGGTCAGTGCAACACTTGTTTAGATAAAGTTCACTTCAGTTATATTGTTTCCTCAATGAAATCTTGCTGGAATTTGATAATAAAAAATCCTCTGTGGCAATGGTCATGGCAGCTGATGATTATGATGGAAGAACAATTTTTAGCTACAAGTAATTCTCCAATTAACGTTTATTTACAGTGCAGTTGATAATAGCAGCACATGTCTCTGAAATTATAAATAGTGAAGGCGATGGACRTTCATAGTTATTTATAAATTGTGTAAGAAAATAAATGCTGCCTTAGTGTTGGTGCTCACTGTTAAAAATATATTGTTTGACAACTATTCTAGTTAGATATGTATGTGACTTCTGTTTTTTGTTATAATTAATAAATTTAGTTTAACTTATAAATTATGAATGTACTTTGGCATCACAATCTTTTGCTGATAATTTTTAAAGAATATTTTAAGGTATGCAGAGAGCACTAAAGTGTATTCCATGAAGAGATTCACACGTGCAAGTACCAGCTTCCTGAGAAGTTTTACWCATAATCTCTGTTACAGTTGACAGCTCTGTGAAGTGACAGAGAGAAGTACGTGTAGAGCTGGAGACACTCTATAGTTACCTATTTTAATTTCTCCTTCTGTGTACCTGCGGAGATTAAAGAAAAACATATGGAATTATGTATCTCAGAATAAGAAATGGCCAAGAATGCTTTATTTAAACATGTGATATTTTAAAAATCACTTTTTTTTTTTTTTTTTTGGTACAACTCAAGTTGCGTTCTGGTATTTTGCTCTGTTTCCTGGCACTGAGTATGTTTTGTGTTCTTGGGGAAAGTCAGCATAATAGCTCATAAATTGCTCATAAAATTTAGGTGCTTTGGTTTACTACAGCTTATCTTTAGTGGGCACTGGTTCTCTCCATGYGCTGGTCCAGCTCACTTAAGTTGTTGAAAAACTTACCCGATCAAACGTATACAGAGTTTTCTGTCAGGTTAGTGGTTTTTCATCAGCTCATGAAACATCTGGCAAAAGTCAGAGGGAGGAGGACTGCACAATTTCGGGGAAGAAGATAAGGGAACAAGCTTTCTCCTGCCTTGTGTCACTACCTTATTACTTTGGTTCAGCTGTTGATAAAATCTCAGTATCAACTTGCACAGTTGAAATATTAACTCAGAGCCTAATTCGGACTTAAATTTTGCCTGAAAGACAGACTTTATATAAACTTAAACGAATAATGAAACAATGGCTCTAGGTCATCTTTTTTGGTACTGTATAGAACTTAAAATTCTTCTTTTCTCTCTCTCTTTTTTTTTTTTTTCTCTTTTTGAAAGTTTCCACACCCATTAGACTAATAATCTTTGGTATCTTTGTTCTCTGTCTCTTTTCTCCAGTCGAGGCCTACTACCCTGCAGGACATTTTGTGAGGCCGCAAAAGAAGGCTGTGAGCCAGTCTTGGGGATGGTAAATGCTTCTTGGCCGGAATTCCTCAAGTGCTCCCAATTCCAAAACAAAACGGAAAAYGACACTGCCACAAGAGTATGCTTCTCGCCACACCAAGAGAAAGGAAAGCAAAGTACGTTTCCATTTTTAACTGTTAACCATTGTTCAGAAGTTACTAGTTAATAATGTATTTGTCTTGTTCTGTAGGACAGACTCTGGGGTGAAATTTATGAGTTCTGGTTCTGTTGTTAAGTAACTTCAGATTACCGTGGTAAAGTTAAAGCCTCATTGTTAGAAATTTTTCTAAGACATTTATTGCTTCGAGACTGTCTTTTGTTTTGCATCAGAAAGTCCCATCTGTTTCAGGGAAAGAAGCTAGACAGAAAAGGCCCTTTAAAAGAAAGATCTGATGACTTTTTTCCTTCGCTAAACTAGTGATCACTAGTGATTGCTTTGGAGCCTGAACTTGATACATAGGCCAAATTTCAAATGCATCTCTGGTCCTTGCTGTAAAAATGAACCCAAAGCCTGTCAAATTGTAAACTTGTCCAAAATCAAGGTTCTGATACACCCACTAGTGTATGCTGCTTAGAGCTCTGTGAGTGAAAGCCTCCAGACACCTCTTTAAATATAAACTATTTTCATCTCGGAGCCCCTGCTGTGTTCTCTGGATCTAAATCTAGGTGAGATCAGACCTGAAAACAGCAAGCCTGGCTTTTTGTTTTTTCTCATTGATCCCCTTGTTGGGTTTCTCTTGTTTTGTGTTTGTCTATTGCTAGTCCAGACAGAGGATGGTCCTTTACTGCTGATACGCAGCATCCTTTGAGCCTAAGGGCTTGTATGGTCAGTCTGTAGATTGATAATAATAATAATAATAAAAAAAAAAAAAAAAAAAAAAGAGGTGATATACTGAGAATAAAACAAATAAACTAGCAAGTTATATATAGAGAGTTACCTTAAAAATATTTATGAGGTTATGAAGTGGGTATTCACAAGTTAGGTAATACCACAGTTAGGAGTGTTTGTAGACCCTTGGTTATCTCCTTGCATTTTCTGAATATGCATAATACTGCAGCCTTTAAATACATGATCAATTTTCTTTCCTTTTTTTCTGAGTGGGATTCCCTTGGCCTGTAAGGGCACGTGTTGAGGAATCATGAAATAAAGGAGGTTGTTGTTCCTACCTACCCTCACCTTTGGGAAAATTAGTAATGTCTGTGACRGGGAAATGCAGAATGAAGGATGAAGGGCCGTGTCTTGTGGAAGACATTTGAATGCCTTCCAGGAAAACTGAGTGCTATCCACAAGTCTCCTGCAGAGTTATTAAGGGATTCTGGGCCAGTTGCTGTAATGAAAGCCACTGGGAGTTGTGTTTTAACTATATGAGATAAATACGTGCTACATGTGCTGAAAAACTAGGGCTTATGGACCGTTGCAAATGGGAACCATAAGTAAGTAGATATAAACATGCCTAATTTCTTCTTATCTCAATTTATCATGTGTAAAATGGGAATAAAATCCTCCTTCTACCTCACAGCAGTATTTTAAAACTAAATGCTTTGCTGCCTTTGATACTGTAGTGATGAAAACCCTAGAAATTACAAATATAGTCATGGCAGGTGAAATAACAAATGAGGTAGGAGTTTGTATGATCAATGCATAAATRTGGTAAAGGGCTTATCCTGAGCAGTGAGGGTGAAAAAAAGGGGTGACCAGCCTATCCTCGACTGAGCMTGTTCATAGTTGGCACAGAAGGAGGTGCAGTTCTGAAGGAAGAACAGAACGTCGGATAACTAGGGCCTATTCCTGTATGGTACACATGCTGAGCAGGAGGTAAGATATAAATATACCTATTAACTTTTGGCAGATGAGAGTTGGCTGAAGTGTTCAAAAGCCCCATTAAATCTTGATGGCAGATTTGTAATTCATGCAGTAAATTGCATGAATTATAGAAAGTACACAGTGGAAATTACTGTTTCTCACCAGGGGAAAATATCTTGAGCTGTTCTTGAGATGAACTACTCCTACCTGACAGGCTGCAGAGGCCTGTACCATTTTTGGCAGATCTGACATTTTGTTGTTTAAAACAAATCACATCTTATATTAACTTGCTTACATTTGCTGTTGTTCATGATGCTGGATATGAATAATTTACATGTGGAGGAAATGATAAGACTATAGGGAGTGTTTTAACTTCTTTTGTTTAAAGGAATATTTCTAATGCTATGCCTTTTTGGCTGAAAAAAGTTAAAAGTCAAGCTTCCCCCAGGTTATTTCTTCAGAAAGAAGTTATTGTTGTGATTGGATATTTTTTTTTAATTTGTGTATTTAAAATAATTTATATACCTGAACGTAGCTGAAATAAAACAGCRGGAGTTAGTTTGCTGTTCCATTCCTTCTTACCTAGTGCTCAGCCCAAAGCACTCTTYAAGGTTTTCTTGGGGCGAAATTCCTGGAAATTCCCAGGGTGTGCCCTTGGCAATGTGTGCTGCTTATGTGTCAACCCTGCAGTTTTTCCTGGGCACTAAAACCTCCAGGCTGCATGCAGTAAAACACTCCTTACCTACATCCGACTTGCATGTACTTTGTTTGCTGTGTGGATGCATTTCTCCTGTGGGGGTTTAATTGATCCTTATATTTATTGTCCTTATAGTAATAAGATGTGGCTGATATACACACTTGTTTCATCAAAGTATAATTAAGTCCGAAACAATTCTTTTTGTGTGATGTTTTTCATCATACTATGGCCAAACACTGTGTGGCCAAACACTGTGCATTTTGAGGCTTTGAGTCAGGCTCTGACTGATTTTCTAGTTCGAATCCAGAGCATTTATTTCAGGGACAGTTATCAGCTTTYCTGGTACGCGTTTATTAGTTAGGAACTGCTGATACTGCTGTTCACTAAAAAGTGGAAGGAAAAATGGCACTGAAAATGGCATAACATAGCACTGTCTTCTGTATTATTAAACTCCTAAAAATTATTCTGGGAATCTTTATTCTTTTGCCTCTACAGTGGATATCCAGTAGCTGAAAAAATTAACTACTAAGAGCAAGAAAGCTGTAGGAATCCAGTTGTTGATACTTGAGAATAAATATTTGAACTGGTTTCACAGATGAGCAGTGAGCATGTAAGGGAGTAAGGGACAAATGCCAACACTGGTGCATTCATTCATTCCCCATTAATCCAATAATGAGTTCTTGTGGAACAAAAGTCTCAGAGGCATTCCTGGGGGCTGCCGGGCATCTCCCCACTCGCAGAARTATTTTAACTTTGTTTTTCTTTCTTTTAACCCTCTCTGTGGATCTCTGTTATTCTACTTGCTTTGACCAGCCTGCAGCTGATGCTATTAAACAGTGGGGGGAAAAAAATAACAGCACTGTGAACGAGAAATAAAGCAACAGAGTGAGAYGGCTTATGTTGAAGTGGGCTTCCTAGGAAAGTACGACAATCATTTTTAACAAATCTGGACCCTTAAACRCTTTGAAAAATAGTAGTGAATATTGATAATTTTGCGCTTTTCACAACRAAATCTGTGTGAAATCTATTCAGAATCAATCAATTCAGAATTGGCAGGCAGTGTTCGCTTTTGCATTATACTGCAGTGACTGTAAAATTATAAGTAACACATAGAACTCYTTTATCTGCAATCTAGAAAAAAATGGTGAACTTTTAACCCAGTGGTTATTGCAACAGTTTTTCAATTGGTATCATCTTTTAATTAAATTTTTCTGGTTAGATAAAGTTACAGTGATTGCTGCGTGGGAGAACTGGTACTGATGCTCTGGATAATCTTCTTGGCAAAAAAACAGAAATTAATTGTTACACGTGTTGATTTATGCCCTGAAATGTTCAGGGGAGTGAAAGAGCTAAATGCATGCATAACTGGAGTGAACCCTTTAATCCGTTTGAAGATGACACCACAGGAGCCCTTAGCCCATTTTAATCTGTACAAGGCACATTTAATTGGTGCTCTGCATTAGCAAGTCTAACAAAGGGCACATTTTTTATGCATGCCACTTTATGTTACTTTAAAAACATATAAGTGAAAGATGCTTTAATGCCACAATTATAAACCTCAGCAGTAGCATTTGTTTCTCTGACATAATAACAGCTTTCCCTTTACCCAGATTTAGCTTCAAGTTTTGCACTAACTCCACTCGTTAGTTCTAATTGTCTTCTGGTGGCTCTTATTCTGTATTGCCTTGTCCTGTGTAAGCTGCTGTACAGCAAAGAACACAGAAAAAAGACTCAAGATAATGAATACAACACATACAAGAAAAGGACTACTTTTTMCTAACAAAACATATGGTGAACTAGTACAGAGCCTTTGTTTGTTCTTTGTGTTAAATACCGATAAAAATTACTCTGACACTTCCTCCCATGGTGTCAGGTTTGTCTTCCAGGACACTGGAATGAATTTAGAGAACAGAAACACAGAGGCTAGTTATATACATCCAATTTAGAAATTAATTAAGAAAAATCTTTTAAAATCAGAAAAATACTGYCTTTTTTTGTGCCTTTGTATTCATTTAGTGCACTGGAAAGAAGATGGAGTATATATGAAATACCGAAACTGTTCAGTTGTAAAAATAGTGCTAGAAAAGATAATTTTTTGAGGGAGACAAAATATWTTTCAGGTTTCTGTGTCATTCGAGTAAACATTCACAGTCAAAGGAACTGTTTCCCTTAAGCATTTATTCATTACTTCCATTGACTCAGTAAATACTATATTTAATTTTGTCCTTTAATTTCTTTTTTTTTTAACTCCTCCTCTGTCCCCTCATCTCTGCCTCTTCCTACTCCTTGCCTGTTTATTTTCCAACTTGGAGTCTTCCAAAGGACTTCTTAGGTCACTTGAAATGACTGGAAGAGAGAGGACTTTGTGTTCTTCTCCCACAGGGTTTTGTATCCTAATGAAACTGAGCAATGGACTGGTGAGGAAGAAGTTACCAGCTTCTGTAAATCTGTGGTAATGGACAGTTACAAGATGCATATACCATACCCCAGGGTATATAGGATATAGGGAGCAGGTGACGAAAATCTGTGGGCAAGAGAACACAGGGATTCCTCTGGGTCCCACTGTGCTATTGTGAATGAAAGAATGGCAATGTTGTCAGAGCAAAAGTCCATCTAGGTTGCCACGCTGTCTTCAAAAGCTGCCAAAGTCAGATGCCTAGAGAAGAATAGAAGAACAGGGCAAAAATAAATGGTAATTTTTTTTTCAATTTGCTCCCGTAGTTTTCCATTGTTTTGAGATTCAAGAAATTGTATTCACCTTGTGACCCGCTGTAGTTTTTTCTTCTATTAATTAGCCTATTTATTTCATGAATCATGTAAATGTAAGCATTYGTAGTATTGTAGTACTACAATTACTATTGTAGTAATATTTGTAGTATTGCACATTTCCTAGCTTATATATGCATTCCTTGAAGAATACTGTGTTTGGTTTATTTTAAAGGCAGTTTTATTTGACAGCTCATAGTTCTTGCATAGGCATACACAATGCATATTGTTTCAACTTCATTTTGGAAAAAAAAGATCAGCACTTTTCATGACCATTTTCACAGATATGCAGTGTGAAATCTGTGAAATTTATCAATTGCTGTCCCCTGAAATGCAAGTGGAAGTCAATTTTGAGAGTTGTAAAGCAGCATTCTTTCTTCTTCGGTATATGCCATCTGTAGCTTCCCAGGGCCCTGAAGGCATTATCCTCAAGAGATAAGATTCCAGTAATCCAGCTGGGAAGTACAGCTCATAAGTGATGTTGTCATTTCACGGGCATTTTTGATAGTACACCAGGTGCAGGTAAAATAAAACACTTTTTTGCCRCCCAGTGGTATTTGCTTAGGGATTTTGGAAATTTTCCAAACAGTAAATCTTCCTATCAAAGGTCTGGAAAAAGGCACCAGCAAATCGTTTTTCTATCAAACAGAATTGCTTCCCTTTTCTTTGCCTACGTCTAACATTCTGTCTTCTTTAGGAGTTCAGATGTACGTATTTTTGCATGCTGATGTTGATAAAATGTGAGTTCTCAACACAGGTRCAAATAACTAACATTTCCCAATACATATCTAACTCCTCTAGGTTTTAGATCAGATATTGAAATTCATCAAAAGTGTTAGTTTTTGCGTGTAAGACAAGACTTTCCATTAAAATCTGATCTGTGGAGATGTGATCAAATTGTTAGACTCCTTAAATTTGTTAGGAAGCAGAAAATACATTCACAGGAGGTGTTCACAGCACATGGGTGCTCCTGCCTTAATCACTGCACTGTTTGCACCCACATCTCCAGTCATGTCCTATTAGAAGACTCCAAAAGGTGAGATGAATTTTTTCTTATAATTCCATTTGATTGCTGCTGGGTACTAAAACTGAGAGAAAATCAGTCCAGAAATGAGCGTGAGACTCCTGACTCTTTACTTCTGTCTAGGAAAAACAGACAAATGTCTGTCTTACCTCCTACCTTTGTTCTCCCAATTCATGTTGACCTGCCACATAGAAAGTAAAAGTGTGTTCCTGTTGTGCTGCATGCAACTTAGGCCTTGGGCTTAACATCAAGAAGATTCTTTTGATCTATTTGTGTTTTCTTTTGTTAAGGAGCTGGGAATTACATAGAAGTGCAAGTTAGAAGTTTCTGGTTGTAGAAACTGGGAAGTGTGCAGTGTATAAAGCAGGAAACTGGAAGAAGAAGAAGATTGGCTCACAATCAGGAAAATAGATGCTATCATAGAGAATGAGATTCTTTCCATACCACTGTTGTAGATTCCCTGTAGTGACCACAGCACTGGAATCAAAATGTTTGCAATTGTTTTTTTGCACATCGCTGATTAACTGGTTTCATAATTTGAGTACCTGGGATTTGATTTGCTACTGGCACATGTTCTTGTATGTGCATCTAAAGGAAATAGGAGCTATACATTGAACATAACCCCAGACTTTTAGAAAAAAAAGAAAAAATCACATACTGGTGGTCTCAGAGAGTGCAGTGAAAGTGATTATTCATCTTTTCTTACAACTTGAAAAATTTCTCACTGCATTTTTTTTCTTCTGTAAAAGTCAAATGTGAATGCTCTCATATTGTAATTAAGCCTATCCTATACTGCAGTTCAGTAGTTTGCCCTTCCAAAAAACGGTGAGGCTACAGGGCTCGCAGAGGCAGAAGTTAGCAAACATCTCCAACCATGCAGCCGTGAGTGAGGAGAAGCCCCTGAGAGCACATATGAAGGGTATGCAAAAGCATGGTGGTTTTGCCCTGCCTTGTCTCAGATAAAAGTTCAGATTTAAATGACATGAACAACTGAAAACTCTTTTTTTTTTTCTCAGTCATATATGTTTTGTTCACCTTCTTGCAAAACCAGAAGACCTCTTGAAGAAAAAAAAAATAATTGCCTATGTATTGTTGCCTACAGCATCCATGACCCCATTACACAATTGGAAAATAATGTTTTTATTGGAAAATCTAGGTCATGTGCTGCCCAAATAGAGAGCGCGAAGGGGAATATTACAGAAAAGATTTTGAAATTATTCATATAACTCTTTATTACAAGCACATGTTTCATACAAGAGTGTCAGTTGTTTAAATCTAGAATTGCTCTTTTTCTTGAGGAGAGTAAATTAATATTCCAGGCTTAGAAAACATGGAACTATGTTGTAAAAATAACCCACTGCTGTCAAAAAGTAAAAGGGGAGGCACTGAGTGACAGCATGTGTGTTTGTGTGTGTGTCTATTGCCATAATCTAATAGGAAGGAGAGTTATGACCAAAAATAAAATTGGAAATCTGGATAATTAATTGCACTTGCAGACAGCGTGAGCTGGAGCTATTTGTCATTTCTGAGAAACTCACTGTGCATGTTTAGGCATGTCCAGTGCTCACTGGTGCATCTTGGCATCCACCATGCACGCAGAGGTTAGCAAGACTGTGGAGAAGGAGCATTGTGTTGTTGTGCAGAAAGGCTGACCATGAATGGAAATGATATTTTTTTGTAGGCAAATTAAGGGTTCTTTCTTTAGTCTCCAGGACTTGTTTTACAGGTGTACTACTCTATTTTAGACTGCTTGTTGAGATCTTTTGAAAAAGTGTCATTCATTGCTGGCGATGTTAGATGGTTTTGTTCTGTATCAAAAAATTTCTTGTTTCCATTTGATGATGATCTTTTAATTTTTCCTCTTGGCCATCTTACATTCAATAATGTTCCTCTGGGAGCTATCCTGATATTTTCCTAAATGATATGTTTCACTCCCTCTGGGAAACCTGGATATATCAATTTATCAGGGTGAAGATAAATTCTTAAGGCTTACTACAGTGTTAACTTTATAGTACCAAAACTGATGACTTTTCAAAGATAAAAGAGCCTGAGAAAACAGAGAAGTCTCTTTTTTAAGGTAAGGAGCTGAGGCGCAGGTTAGCTAAGTTTTCCAAACTAATGAAAAAAGTTTGTGAAAGAACTGGGAAGAGCGCCTTTGTCTTTGGAAACCATAAAACATTCGTTGTTTCCTGTGAACGTCTTGGCTGATATAGGTCATTTTATATGGTGTTTCATGGTGGCTTATAAATCAGCCCTTTTTTTTTTTTATTTTTATTTTTTAGTTTTACTAGAGGAAATAATGATTTTTTAAAGAATTTCTATCTATCCTTGAATGATAAAACAATGAAAGATGTTTTATAAACCAGAAAATAGAAAAGATTTTAGGAAAAAATATTTACTAATATTTTAGCAGTCAAAATTATAWGATAATTCTTTATGCCTTTCTCTGACACTCTAGAAATCTACTTGTATAAGAGCTTTATACATGGATGTAAATATTATAAAGAAGGATTTGAATTTTTTATTCATCACCTGGTTTTGTACATGTAGTTGTAGAGACTTCTGGAGTAGAAAAATGATGTTTGATTGCCATGTGAATTCCACATATTAATCAACTAATGTTAAATATTTTATCCTGAGGAACTGCTATTTTTTGTAATAGCTTTGTGACTTACAGAGCATCTGAAGAAYGAATTTATTTAGGGCAGTGTCCTAACTTTGAGTTAGCAGCGATACAACTTAGCTATACGAGTATTGTTCTRACACATAATTTATATATAAAACAAGATAGTTTGTAAAGACTTTCTGTATCTCCTTGATATAGATGTTACTTCAGATACTCAATTTAGTTGTCAGTTATGGGTTTAAAGGGGATATGACCTTATGTAAGAGATTTTATTTCTTCTGTAGTCTGATTAGAGACATGTTTTCAGAAGACTGAATGAAGCCTTGCATTTGAGTCTGATGGAGCTTTGAAGACCTTCAGTACATAATAGTAACTAGTTTTCTGTAGTTAAAATATTATGTTGAAGGACAAGAAGAGGAAGAATTAAAAAGTATCATTTGGCTACCAAAATGAATTGGGCAGGTTTTGGTCCTGTTGACACTACATATTGTAAGGCAATGAAGTTTTATTAAAACTTGTTGTCAAAATGGCATAACATTTGATGCTTTAAAAAATAAGTAAGAATTCAGAGAAGATTAGRAAAAGAAGTTGACTTGTGTTTTGATAATGATATTGAGGAAGATATGTCATAAACAACTGTTTTTGACTACCATTCCTCAGAATGGGGAGAAGTAAGAGGGAGTTATAATAAAGACAAACTGTGGAGGTATTTCAGCTAATTCTCAGGGAAAATATCCTGCCAATGAGATCATATATAAACTGATCCCAAAGAAAGTATGAGAAACTCACACTGGTGACATATGACAAAACTGATCTGGAGAAAGCATTAGAGGCATAATACAAGGAACAGAAATCTTCTTCTATTCCATGCCACATATTCATAAAGAATTTGAAGAATTGATTTCATTTATTTATTTTCTTTTTAAACATTTGATTTTAAGAACAACTTCCATGAACCTCAGAGGAGACTAGGACTCATTAAAAATGCTTTAGTGATAACAAATAAGCAAGAAAGCTATGTCAGAGCAGGGATATAATCTAATTTTCTTTTTTCGAGCTGGGTTCAGATTTTCAGCATGAGACTTCTATTAACCACTTTGACTTGTGCATCTAATTTTCTTGTTTGTCATTGGATAAATCACCTATCCTTTGGCTTTTCATGGATTTTTTTAAAAAAGAGCGTAACACTAGCTATCCTCAATTGTAAAGCACTTTAAAATCTAGAATAAAAGTCATATGTATGAATATTTAAGAAAAAGTTTCCATTAAGTTTTATGATAAACATAAACGTCAATGAGTAATGAATTCTAGAATTTCTGTGAAACAGAAGCAACACATAAAGATTTCAAATTATGTCATAGTATGGACGGCTGATATTTATTAGTTCATTCTTTTCCTTCCTTTTTTTCCTTTCATCTCTTTGTATCCTGAAATCGTATCTGCACACTTCCAAATTTCATCAACATGTATCCAGATTTCTTCAGCATCACTTTTCTTTCCGTTTTGTTTTACTTTTATGTTTGCATTCTTCCAAGTGTGTGTAAAATTGTAAGAYTGAAGGCTGCAATCTGCAGTCTCTATTGTTCTTGGCAAAGTTAAATGCAAAGCTGAATTACAAGAGTAATTTCTATTGACAAAATGGTGACCTTTCATGAGCTTTCATTGTTTGAATTTACTGTTGTCACACGTTATTATGTTCAATAATTTTTATGTTGAAAAAATGTCTTCYTTTTTCTTAACTTCTTAAAACTCTTATTTAAAATATATATGGTTAAAATGAAGGAATTTGGGGGGCTGATTGTTTATTGAAGGTGAAGCTTTGTTTGCTTAGTCTTGCTGATTATCATTATTATTAATTGTAGCTTTAAAAAAATAGATGCTGAACAGAATTTTTTTTATATTTGCCTTGCCTGCCATCTATATTTCACTTGATATCTTTGCTTTATGTTGCTATCTAATGGTATGTGTGTGTTTTATAATGATTGTCTCAGCCAAAAGTTTTTAAAAGCAAAGGTTGGAATTTTGGCCTCTATTTTTTGTGCTAAGATCAAAAGTTTAATAGTGATCTGTATCGCCCTGTTTTTAACCCTCTTGAAGTACTTGAGTTGTAGATGATTTTGAGATGTCTCTCTCTGGTTTTCATGGCAAGGCATCCCCAGTGGGACATCCAAAGTCCTATTTTTTATCTCTCTATGTATCTCAATTCCCCATGTATAAAATAACAGCAATGAAGCTTTTCTAGTGTTTTAGGAGTTATAAGAATGTTTGGGGAAACTTCCCTGTTAGGAAATGTCTGTATTATGACTCTTCAATCTCAAAATTATGATCTTGTGGTTGAACACATRGGTTGCAAAAATCAATCTGTTGTTACTTTAGTTGCATATTTAATCATAAATATCTATTTTATGGAAAGAAATAGCACATTTAACCACATCCTAAGGTCGGTGTTTAAGAGTTACCTATAGAAGTGCTTGCTCTTTACTGTAGTGGTGTATTGGACCTTACTGACAAACTCAACTTAGATACTTACTTAGCTTTGGTTACTTAAAAATTAAAAATGGCCAGTATGAATGTGCTTGAGTTTGATTAATTTTGGGACTTGTTGCTTAAATGTGTCGATTAATTGTTATCGACTGGTTGTTCCAAGTATCTTTCATTTCCTTGTATTCCCTTGCTCTCTGAGCAGCTTCGCATACGTTGCTTGTTTATTTTTCCTGCTCTTTGGCAGCRCTGTGTGGAGGGGAGGAGAGCTTCCTGTGCGCTAGCGGGATCTGCATCCCAGGGAAACTGCAGTGCAACGGCTACAACGACTGCGATGACTGGAGCGATGAGGTCCATTGCAGTAAGTTGCTTCAGCCCTGTGGTGCTCAGCTGCAGCACATACTGAATCCAGTGAGAGGAGCTTAAAAACTAAAGATATTGGGATGCCATAAGAGCTTTGCATGGTGTTTGCATATTACGAGCATGTGAACTCTTGAGTTACAAGTGAGTAAGTTTAGCTTTGCTCAGTCTCACCACACAATGTTTCTATATCCTGGAAACTTTATGCTGGGAAGGAGATAAGCAAATGTCACTAGTAATTGAACTGCTATGATTTCTCCAAGGAATGATAGGAAGATTAGAATTATTTGGGGGTATTTTTTTTAATAAGTAATAAGCAAAAAATGGCACTTCTGCTTGGAAACAATCAATTGGAAACTTCTCAGTGCATCCTTTTCCTAGTCCTTGGCATTGATTCTACAGTACGTGCAAAACCATCTGCTTTGACAGTTCTGGCCTCAACCTTCATGAGGTCTATTTAAATAAATATCAAAATAGATAGAAAAGAAAAATAGGTATGAATGCTTAATGTCTTATTTTATTCTTAACTGTGGATTGTATCTCCAATGTGTTTTTCTTTTCTAACAAGAACATCATAGGATTACTACTGCCTTTAAGAAAACTGAGCAAATAAGCAGTGGGAAAACAATGAGAAGGGTGAAAAAATGAAAGATAAAAGAAAAATGAGGTTCATGGAGTAAATAGGAACTGTAGTATAACATGATGCCACAATATAGTGCTGTGCGTTCAGATTTCAGGAGATGCAAGTCCTTGCATTGAATTCMAATCTGTGCCGTTGAGACTCCCCTCAGAAGATTTCTTTCTCATTAATGATTTAAGAGCCCACATCTCCTGGGCATTCCAAGACTCATGAAGCCATTTTTGAGAATGGTGCTGACAGATTTTCTCTGGGATTCTCTAAGGAAAAAAATGGTGGATGGGATTTCCTCCTTGTCTCAATATAAGTGAGACTACAGAGTGTTTTTACCTGAATAGTCTACAGTGTATTYAATGGAGATTTATATATTTCCCCTAATGTAGTAAGTTTTTCATATTTCAATCTTTTGAGGTTTTTCTTGTCAGGCTTAAGTTCTGTTTTAAGGTAGTCTAAAAGTTTCAGAAATGCCTGTGAGACTTTGGAGCTCAAGCTCCATTAGAAGTGGGCAAAGATACAGTAGTATAAGGAGAAAAAAAAAAGTTCCATGTCTTGAAACAACAGGCGTTATAAATTTAACGAGTTACTTTTAAAAGAAAACCTGTGTCTTAAAAGACATAAGGTTTAGAAGCAAAGAATATCTTTTATTAGATCACTGATAAAGAACTGAGGAATGAAGAAGTTTAATTTTTTTTAAGGTAAAACCTTTTTAAATTATAGAACAGAAATAGCAAACCTGAATTAGGACTTGTCCGCCTGAGAGTTGACTGATAAAAAAACGATGCAGTCTGCACTGCAATCCTTGCTCCTCCACATTCTTTGGGCACTACAGTTATTAGGAACATTTTTACCAGAACATATTAAGGAATGAAAATACACCATCAAGTCAACCTTACTGTTAACTTACGGTAGTTATTTTTATGGCCAAATAATAATCCTAAAATTATGATGTATGTGTAGCAGTGTTTTATTCCTAGTTTAAGGTAAACACACTTTTAAAGGTCCATTCAGAAGTAACCTCTGTCACAGAAGTAACTTTTAATCCTAAAATACTTGCTTCAAACCTAAACAATATATAGAAATTGTAAATGCATGAGTAGTCTGAAGACTTTTCCGTTTTTTTTCTATAGGGTTCATCAATGATAAATGAAGTTTTAATTTTAAAATTAATATGTAATTAAATTTAGTAAATGATTAATTTTTAAMATCTAGTAAYAAAGCACTTCATGCTTTACATGCARAACACTTGAGAAGTAATTTGTTCTGTAACCAGGATTTTCTTAGTGATGAAAATATTTTTTTACCAATTAGTCATTAAATACTTAAGAATTCATTGTGATGCATGAGAAAGAAAGTCAAATTTTGATTTTTTTTTTTTGTATCTTACTCTATTATTTATAAACTAAATTCTGACTGCTAGTGCTTACATATGCATATCTTTCCAGTTTAAYGGGACCTAGGAAAACACATGGAAAATCTATTCATTTATTGAGTCCAAGCTTTACTTGGYTCTAGGAAAGATTGTTTACAATGAAATTTATTTTATTTTGTTTTTGTTTTTGAGGGACAGGGAATGGAGAAAATGAAACAATAGCAACAGATTTAACTTAGATAAATGGCTATTTTGGCTACATCAGTAATGTAAGCAAGGAGTTTGGGGAACACAGATGGAGAAAAATATTTGCATTTTTTCTTCTAGCAGGCAAACTTCTGTAACACTAGATTTGTTTAGCAGCAAAAATTACCCTGGAGCTCCGTTATAGCCCTGGGAAGGCTCTGCATGAGACTCCTCTCAATCTACAGGGCTGGGAAGGAACCCTGAGTCTGTCGGAGCTGGTATACGAATGTCCGGCCTTTTTCATTACTTCCCATAGGGCTCTTACATTCAAAAGGCCAACTTTTATTAGAATATAAATAATAATAATTAACCATTTATATCAGAAAACTGAAAGCAACTTGGTAAGACAGAATGGAAATAAAAGAGGATTTATAGACAAATCTGTCCTCCTGTCTGTGGCCATAWAAACTGGGTCCTTCATTTCAGGATTGGTTTCCATCGGCTCAGGAACTTCCTTTTCTCAGTAAATTCTGCACAGTGTTTGGATGCCATTAAGAGATTTCTTTCTGTCACAGCAGAGCCCTGTGTACGTGGCCGTTCCCTGCTCTTTCCAGCATCATTTCAATCYCTGATGTGTTTCAGGCTCGCACCTYGCTCGGTTCTTGCTSTCCATCCTGTTCTTCATAAAAGCTGTAACATAAGATTGGATCAGCTTGCGAGCAAGATGATTTCTCAGGGACAGCAACAATTAATGCTGACCATTTTTTWTTTTTTTGGCAAATGCATTTCTTGCAGCTGCAAAATGTGCTGCGATCCCAGTAGTTCATTTAGCTTGATTTGGTGTTTATTTATCTTAATAAAATCAACTCCTCAATGTGTCCAGGAAGCAGCACTTAGAATTTCAGGAAGSTATTTGATTGATTTATATTGAAAAGACTGGAACTTGGTGGTGTAATTGGATGCACTAAAAAGAGATGTATGATTTTATAATAACAGTTTGGAAAACTGTTGGAAAACTGTTTTGGTAAGTATGCTTTGCAATTCAAATGGAAGTATTCTTGCTTACATGTTAGCATTTAGATTTAATTTTTTTAAAAAAATTGTGATCTAAGCCTGATTAATTCATCATTTCCTAATAAAGGAATGAGCAGAAAGAGAAATGGCTGGTAAATAATTCCAGTAAGATTTTGGAATTTAAATGTTGTTAACTGGTATAAATGTTTAACTTTAGATTTTGTTTGAAAATCAAATCATTCAAATTAGTCATAGTTTCCAAAAGAAATTAATGGAAGACTTAATGGCCTCACAGAGCTGTAAGGCAATACTCATATTAAACAGAATTGATTTCACTCACACTTGTTCTGTCATGGATTTCATTCTCTCACCCTCCCATTTTTAAAGCACCAACGTGTGTGTGCACCTGTGCTCTGGCTTGGTTCTCTTGTGTATAACGGGTAGGATGAGGAACTCTGGGTCTTGAGTCCTTGTAATGTCTTGGGTCCTTTTTCATTTGTAGTGATGAATTACTATTTTTTTTTTTTTTTTTATTATTATTTTTTTCACAGCTTTTTACACTCTTTGGAAGGGGACTTCTGGTGAAAATTTTCCTGAGGATCTTGGGGGGGGCTTTTTCCACTTTCTTTATGTGTTTCCAGCAATGGCCTTAATCTTCTTGAATTCATATTGTTTTTCATCTTACTGCTGAATCAATTATATGAAGTCATTCTCTATGGCAATTTATGGCATTCCTTTGACTCTTGTTCTGCTGTTTATCTTGATGCTTTTACACATTCATTTCTTTTCAATTTTTTAATCACTACTTGTGAAAAAATATAATTCACTTGAATGAAGTCTCTATTTTTTTTTTTATTTACTCTGTCTGTGTGGGCCTGAAAACTGCCATACTCTCAATGTCACTGTTGCAGTTACTGAGGTATGAATGTAAGCGTAAATTGGGGCATGGGGAGAAATGAAACTGTGAACTTATCCAGAGGAGGCACTGTAGGAAAAGCCAGCTTTTTTTCATTTTCAAGGGGTGCAATAGAAGCAGAGAAGCTGCCAGAGTTACAAACTGATCAAGGAGGACAGAGAGTTGCCAGAGTACTTCATGCTGTTACAGATTCAAACAAATAGTGTTTCAAGTTTTACTCTCCACTGGCTATTGTTCTGCTTACATGAAACTAGAACTTACATATTTTCATTTAGTTTTGGGTTCTTGGTATTTACAGTTTGCATGCCTTTTGCTTATTTTTTAAGCTAATGAACCTACAAAACTCATGACRGCGTTATTATATTAATTCATATCCTGAAGCCCTGTTCTTAGCATTGTGCTATGAATTCTGCTTGGACTTTGTAAGATGATGTGAAACTAGTATAAAGCATAAGTATTTTTGTGGGAGAAGGGCAAGAAATGATTATCATGCAGATTCTAAAGCTGAGATTTGTAAAACCTTACAGACTTCCCCAACTAGCTCTTAAGATCTCTTACTGTCTTTTCTACTAAGTGGTGTGTCAGATTCAGGTGGCTATTAAGGAAGTGTAACAGTAAATTCAAAAAGTTTCAGACTTGTGAAGTCAAATTCGTGATGAGCAAGATGATTCGAACATTTGAAGCTGGGGAGTGTAGTCCCTGYATAGTCCCTAGAGGGCATTAAGCAAGCCAGAAACAAGAACCAAAAATCTCCATCCCTTGGTAGAAAGGTTCTTGGATCTAGAAGGGATGGGGACAAGGGATGCAGAGAGCAAGGATATTTMTGAGCTTTTGCACTTATCTGAAACATATGTAGCTGTCTCAGAGCGTCACCTGGAAGCAGAATGCTAAATCCTTTTTTAAGATTTCTTGAAGCTAGAGTTTTGTTCCTTTTGCTTACAGTGAATTCTTGCCTTTGCATCTTAGTAATTACAACTAGGAGATGATAGACTTCAGATTCTTGACTTCCACTGACTTGAAGGGACAGAAACCCTATGTCATACCTGTCATACCTCCTATGTAAGTGCTGTGCCTAACAGTGTATAACATACATTGAAGCTGTACAGCTTCAGTGCTTCTCTTCTGTGCAGAGACCTGGGTTCCAGGCAAAGTGCAACCATGCACCTTGAGTGGTCTCATGGAGTATTTATCCGGGCTTTACTGTGGGTGCTAGCCATGGAAAGAAAGGCTAAACTCACTTAGGGATGTCAGTGGTATGTGTCCCTTGAAGGCATGACATCAGACCATGTTCTGGGCCCTAAACCTGTGTAAAATGAAATTCATCCTTTGTTGACCAAAAGTGAGCTCAAAGGCAGGGTCTGCAGATCCTCATTTTGCAGATAGAAGCTTCAGCTCCATCTAATAACAATATCTGTTACTCTTGCCTCTCCTAACATGCTATAAACCACACAACTTTCTTTGATAATACTTTATCTATACACATTTTGATATTTTGATCTTTATTTGTGGCAAAARCACTTAGCCAATATTAGAAAGTTTACTGTTTGCTGTACATTTTGCTAGTATGAAAAAGCTTTTCTATAACAAAAGCAAATTAGAATTTATCTTTTATCAAGATCAGAAAAAATAATATTACTCTTATGGAAATGGATTACTGTTTCTGACTTAGCAATCATTAACCTAGAGCCATGTTTGGATGTGATTGATAACATGTGAGAGGAAAAAAGGGAGGAATCTTTTATCTCATGAATAATTGTTCCTAAATAATAAGCTCTTCATTTATTTACCTGTCATTATGTATTCAAAGCGTATAGTGATAATGTATAAAAAGCCATGAGAATGCATGTGTTTCTTCAAAAGGCTGATGATCTGTTATACCAAAACAGCTTTTCAGTGATTTGTTTTTGAAAATATGATCAGAGTGAGATTTTTGAGTGCACGGTATCTTTTAGAATCAACACTATCCTAGATTTATCCTCGCTGTGCAGTATGTTCAAGTCTTTATTTTTCTAATCATTGACTCCAAGCAAGAAATGTATTAGTGGAAAAGGCATTCTGCTGTTCTACCATGGATGAAGCTTGGGATGAAATTGTTTATACTTTGCAATCTTCTCATGATTGCATGACCRTGTTGATTTGTCAGCAAGGTTGTGATATCATCCTGTTTTCACCAACCTCTGGTTGCTGGCTTATTTACCAGGGTATGATCTATATCCAGAATTGAGTATTTCAGTTTCTTATTATTTTTCATTATTCATTTTCTTCTGCAGCTTGGATACATTTTGAGTACTTTGAGTGTAGTGTACCAAAAAATTTCTGCCAGATGACTTTCTTGCATATATTAGCATGTGGCAAATGAAAGGAGACTAAAGAGGAATCAAATACAGTTTTTATGCTGCAGGGGCTACTTTCTCCTCCTGCTGTTGATCATACAGATGAAAAGCAATTGGTAGAACAAAATCAAAATACTCCAAAATACTTTTGACTTTTTTTCCTCTATATTAATTCAAAAAGGACATATCTTAAGTATTAYTGTAAATTGGAAGCTAATCTTTTTATTAAATGTATTTGTTGATATTTTATTAAAAAATCCCAAAATTATGTTGACATGTTGCAAAATTTTGTTTTGTAGATTGCAGTGATGATGTATTTCGTTGTAACACAGGAAAATGCCTCAATTATACCTTTGTGTGTGATGGATATGATGACTGTGGAGACCTTAGTGATGAACAAAACTGTGGTAAATGGAAAATTTATACTTTTCTATAGTTTTTAAGATGGCAGTATTGCTTAGCCTGGAAATCATTTTTCTTAAACTGCTCCAAACAATAATATATCTCATTGATGTTCTTTTGGGGAGACAATTTACACATGGTTATAACCATTTGAAAAAGTTAGAAAATAGAGTTTGAGAAAATTTGAATTTCTGAGGTTTTGTAGAAAAAAATTGATATGTTTTAGGCTTAGCCAGGATGTTATAGTTGCTTTCTTGTCCATTTGGATGACTTTAACTGAAGCTAAGGAAAACCAGAAGAGGCCACAGACTGGAGACAAACGGTTTTGTGGCTGAAGTGTTTTACATAAATGTTGTCAGGAGTGTGCATATCTTGACCATCAAAACCTGCTGCTCCTTAAAATGTTGTTTTTAATTGACTTTGTTATTTATGCCTTGTTATAATTTTCTTACTACTTGCAGTTGTTGTCATGAAAAAAAATAAAATTTTGTCAGACAAGTTAATGATCTTTGCACATAAGTATTCAAAATCTTCTCAAGCACAAGACTAGAACTTATTTATCTAACTTTTGCTTCTAGTCCTGTGCCTGAGAATTAAGTGATAATTTATAATACTTTTTTAAAAGTTTAAATATTATTTCTCACCTATTTCTCTTTTTAATAAAAAGCACACCACTTCAAAGCAAAAAAAAAAAAAAAAAAAAAAAACCAAACAAAAAACTATCTGATGAAAGATTTCCCTAAATATTAGTCTGAATCCTGCCATCACCATCTTGAGATCATTTTTCTGTAAAAAAAATTTAAATCCAACTTCCTCTATATGGACTACAGATGGTTTCTTGACTGGGTTGGCACACTGACCTGCATGTGTGCTTTCAGTGTAAATTTAGCCAGGATGGCTTACCTGGCCATGAGTCAGATGGAGTGAATAAATCACAAACTGGAACACAATGTTGAACCACGGTCCAAATCTTTTTTTCCTACCAGCTTGTCTATGTTCACACTGCATTTTGACTTGTATAAAATATGGACAGATTCGTTGCACTGAAATACTTTGTGTATACGGCTAGGCCATATAGCATTTCCAAGGTCAAGGTCTTGGTCCTCAAACATTACCATAAAGGCACTTTATGAACTAATTGTCTAGTATGTGACCACGATAAATTGAGAACAGTTGTGTTGCCAGACCCAAACAAATATACTAATGCAGTTCGAGTGGTACAAACCTGTATCCATCAAGCTTCCAGGGAGCTTGGAGTGGAGATGGTTAATATACCTTGTGAATATACACTTTCCTCATGAACTGTGTTAGATTTTTCCTGCTAAATCATAACTGCCTGAAACATCTGCAGGACCAACACCTCACCCTCTATATGGAGTAAATTAGTATGGCTGATAAACAGTTTGGAGTGAAATAGAAACCATGTCAAATATTTTCAACTCTCCCTTCTCCTCTCCCCACTAAATCTCTAAGAAAAGAACACCAAAAGTAAAAGGTAAATATGGGTCTGATAATGATCACTCCCTTAAGCTTGACATGCTCTAAGACCTGTTACAACTGCGTGTATTTTAACTCAGCCTTCTCAGCAGGATCCATTGCGTTATTTGAAAAAGCATCCTGACAAAATGATGAAGATAAAGTTAGACTAGTTAAGTTTCTTATGAAAAAATCTGTCAACATTGCAAAAACAGTTTCTGGTTTCTGACTAAGTGTAACAAATATGGCTGTTGAAAAACAAATTGTTTACCACTTAGTAAAAGATGTAAGACATGATTTTCTCTGATAGTGACTGAAAAAGTTGGCTTACTGAAAGTCTTCCCAAGAGGTGAGCAGCCAGAAGATCTTTTAATCTACTCAATAAATCTTAGGGTCTTGGAAATAGTTGTTCATCTGAGAGATTAAATGAGCACAGCACTGTCTAAACATGAAATAGTATTCAGAACATATGTAACCACCATCTGCAAAAGAATTTGCAGATGCAAAAAAAAAAACATACTGAAATTTACTAAGGAAGAGGAGGAATTAGCAAAAATGATTGGTTTAGAGAAATAGAATAATCGGGCAAACATAAAAATTCTTCACTTGCTGACATATTCATTTTTGATCTTGTTCTTACACTGCATTCAGATTGTAACCCAGTGATGCATCATCAGTGTGGAGATGGACGATGTATAACAGCTGATTGGGTATGTGATGGTGACCATGACTGTACAGACAAGTCAGACGAAATCAATTGCTGTAAGTTTTCTTAAATCTCCAAATAAGTTTTCTGTTTCTTTCATTAGAAAACAAGCCCCAGATATTATATAATATTTGTCTTTGGAAAGATAAAACCATAAGCTTGCTTGATTTCAGAACATTTGTGACAGCTGTCTGTATTTGAGTGTCTGTATTTGGCTTATCACACCTTGTCATGGTTTGAACTTCTGTTTTCCCAGAAATGTTTATGATGATGACAATAARTACATACATAGAAATTATATTAGAATAATACTGAGGTTGCAAAATCAAATATTGGGATATTAACAAATATTTAAAAATCATTAAAGGTATCATAACTTATTTGCTCATGCATCTTCTAGCACCCTCTTGCGTTTTGGTCTCGCACCACTATCGTGTTGTTTTCTCCCATATCTGACACCCTAATACAAATAAGGGRTTGTAAATAAGTGTGCGAAGAAAAGGTGACAGAATCTTTATATGAGWAGAAACTATTTTATTTTCTTTTAAAATTGCTGAGCCTTGAATTCAGTCTGTTGCTAGSACCTGGCATACAGAGTTTAGTTCCCTAAAAATGAGCACCAGGCTATTGAAAACATAGCTTTTGCCTTGAAAAAATATCTAGTGACCTCAATGATAAGCGTAAGCAATCATAAGCAACATAACAGAACTTTAGCAGGATATCCAAAAAAACCCGAGACTTTCAGTAACCTAAATTAATCTGAATGTTGTCTGTTTTCTCTAGCATGTCATAGTCAAGGTCTGGTGGAGTGCAAAAATGGGCAGTGCATTCCCAGTGCGTTCCAGTGTGATGGAGATAATGACTGTAAAGATGGAAGTGATGAAGAAAATTGCAGTGAAAGTAAGGATCATGCCTCATTGTGCTCTTCTTATTGTGCAATCTCTGCTTTCACAAAGGAAACTGTAAGCAGAATTTATCAGTTGCTTTCACAAAAAACATGTTCAAGCTGGGGATTTGAAGGTATTTTTCATATGTGGATTCTCATGCCTCTCGTAAGTTCATTCACATTGCAGTCCCTTCTTCAGTGGGAGAAATATTAGTATAGTTCTCTTATGACTCTTACTTTCAAAAGTTTATTTTTAATAAACTTTTAAGTATTCAGTTTATTTAGAAAACCTGAGTGCTCTCTCAGACATAGTCATAATAGGAAAACACGTTCAAAGGTTATTAGAGTAGGACCAATAATTTAGTGTAAGTACCCAGTGTGATGATATAAACCTGATTTGCTTAGGAAATTAGGCTAGAAAAATGCTTTCATGTATATTTCTACTCGCTTCCTTCTGTCCTTGTTGAGTTCTCTGGATCTCTGGATCTCACAACAATTTAAATGTCTTTTTTTTCCAAAAGATAACTAAGACTATAAAACACAGAAAATACCATCATTCTTCTCTGCAATTTCTGATGAAGTTGCAAAACAATTCCTGCAGGAAATTCCTTCTAATTATGACTCTGGCAGTATAAAAATATGGGACCAAATTCTCACTGTGTAATCTCACAAAATGCTCACTTTTTTTCTGCATAATTCCTGGGTTTTGGTGTTTTATTCTATAAATTCCATCACCTCTGTTTCTCTTGCTAATAGTTGTTATTGTGAAAGAGATGAGATAAAAGAATGAGATAAACTCTAAAGAGTTAAGAGCTTTCTAGAAATAACAATTTAAAATTTTTAAATTCACCGATCTGAATCCTGTTAAAATTATTTGTCCTTAATGAAGAGAATTTAGATGAAAATGTTGATGTGTGATCTGGGCTAAAAGCCTCTGGTGTGCTTGTTTCTAGCTGCTTTTTGTCTCTAGGGAATTTTAAGAAATATATATATATATATATATATATTTTTCATTCAAGACATGCAGATGGAAGGATACTAAATGCAGAAAAGAAGTGGTCATAATTATGCTAGTCAATATTCTGCCTATATCCTAAAAGATTTTTCTTCTTAATGTTAAAATGCGAGTCTTTTAAATAAGAAAAATACCCATAMTCTGTTATCCATTCCTAAATTTAAAAAAAAAAAAAATCTGTCTAATATTTTGCAACATTTTGTAGTGGAGAAATGTGCCTCTGATAGAACCATAGCTCGTTCTGCCTAAATTTACTTGAGAATACATAGGCAGAGTTTGGGCATCATTCGGGTAATTTCTCTTCAGTTYCTTGAAAAGTTCATTTAAATCAAGCCAGAATTTCATTTTGCAACTTCCTTACGTAGACGGTTGATTTCAGCAACTAGAGAAAATGTAATAAGATGTGCACTAAATATGAAGTGTTTTCTTCTCCACAAGTTATGGAATTTATATATGCCTGGTAAAGTTGTTGCTTAAATGATCTGGAATATTCGCTACAAACACAGGAAATATATGAAATCAGCAAAAAAATGTGGAATTGCGATGTAATCCCTTGTTACTTGTCCATATAAGGATAGAAACCTCTTTTGTACAAGAATATACATATAAGGATTATAAATGACCATTAACTTCATCTGTGCCTGAATAAGAAAAATACTTTCCTTCCCTACATACCGTAAGGAAATGTAATTATGGCACCTAATGACATTACTGCTGTCATTCAATTTGTGAAAATAGAAATCTAATATAGATGTACTGACAGCTGGGTCTCTGATCCCTCCAAAAGGCAGAGTAGGGTATGTTTACAGAAACTCAGCATTGACTGTGCTGGGCTTGGAATATACTGTAGCACAGAGAAGTTTTTGAAGAGTTGAGACTCTCCCACTGAGGGAAAAGACGGAGATGGAGCAAACTTTTAAAATGTAAAGATTTTTAGCAGTATTAGAAGTCAAAAGGCTTTTTCTGCCTTTCACGTTCCATTTTGCAATTAAACGTTTCTGGAAAATAGGGCATTCAGTTGTGAGAGCAAAAGAATTATCTCCATTGCTTGARGGTACACCACACAGGAAGCAAAGTTAACTCACAGAGGTGTGGATAGCTTTAATTCACTAAGCTGTATAGACTAGACTCTCAGTTCTTTGGGACAAGTACTGATTTCTTCAGGGTTTCTATATGCCCAATAAAAAGAAGTCACGTACAGCTACCTAATTCTTGTGGGCAAAATTGCAATAGAAATAATAAGGAAAAGTTAGAATAAACTTTTTTAATGGGATGAGGTGATAAAAATCCAACTTTTCAGTCTTTGAGTTCAAGAATATTCAGTCAAATTACTGATTTTGCAAGAAATAAAATGAAATTGGGACCAAAAAAAAAAAAAAAATAGAAAGAGTATCTATGCCTTTCCAGAGATTTTGAGGCTTTTGAGAGGAGTTGGTATGATTATGAGAGAGAAGGTTGTAGAGTGTCAGAGAGAGATTATCCAGCTTTTGGATGAAGGGCTTTTCTGTTATCTGGATATCCATCTTTAGATTCATAAGATTTTTGTCTTTATTTTTTTTTAACCAGGGCAATAAAGCTTCAGCTCAGACAACCTTTCTTCAAGATAGTTTTTATTGTCCACTATAACAATCATAAAATGAAAAGCAGATCAACTGAATGGCACTGGAAAATAATTTCCAGAGGGTATTCTCTTTTGGCTAGGACCTATTGTTCCATTTGTAATGTGATTAACGTGACCTTTAATACTTCGCCGCAAGCAGGAGGGTAAAAGTCTTTCAGAGATCCACACCTCTCATTCAGAAGCTGGGATATAATTTCTCATCTTAAGTATAGGAGTAAAGAAGAATGAAAAGCATCTGGAGACGGCTGCACACATTTTTTCCCTTCCAACTTTCAAGTGTTGTAAGGTACTTACTGTGTTTGGTAAAGGAAATACTTGATTGTGATGAATCTCTCTGTAGTTTCTCWTCAATACACGCCAGTCAATTTTAAAGACCTGGAAAATCATTAGAATAGTATTTTTTTTCTTTTCTGCAGGTCAAACCCTCTGTCAGGAGGACGACCAGAGATGTGCTTCCTGTCCTGATCCCTGTGGATCTTCTCCCTGTGACATGAGAGACAGCCAGACAAACTGCAGTAAGTAGGTCACATGCTTCCTGCTGTTTTAGGGTATTCTGGAGTATAATGAAGACAGCACTTAGTAAGCAATACCTTTATTTAAAAGCAATACCTTTGTTTACTATCCAATGCCCAAATATTTAATGATTAAGTGTTGAAAAATTCAAAGTGCAAGCAAAAGTTTTACCATAATTGTTGATTGTAGTGTAAGGTACTAGGAGAGACTTATGACATTTCTAATCGAGATTTTCCTCTCTCCAYGATTTTTTGAGCTATTATTATTAGTGTTTACAGTTGTGCTCTTTCTTAACATTAAAGGAAATTCAGTGTATACACAGAGGAAAGAACATAATGTAAGACCAAGCTACTGATTTATTTTCAAAATGTAAGGAAAGGAAGATTGATAACATTTAGTCATCTGGAGAAGACCCTATTCTTTGCGTTGAATTTGGATATTCAAAGTGGCAAAATCAGTTAAAAAGTGGCAAAATCTTTTTACCAATGCATACTGTAGGAGATCAGGATCTTCCTCACAGCCTATCTTCCTTTGTGTGGAACTGAAACTGAGCAGTGGGTTCAAAGAATCTCATCGACACAGGCCACTTAGCACATGGGCTACACAGCAAGGTTGCCTCACTTGTGTATGAATGTGTGTCCATATCCTATAATGGCTTTGTGGCTTTGAGCAGTTCTCTCTCCAATGTACACTTTGGTCCTATGAGGTGGCCTGTTTGGTAATGTTGAAAAGATACTTTATTGCATTATTTAGATGCATGGAATAATTTTGATGGGAAGAGACATCTGGAGGTCATCTAGCCCAAACTCCTGCTCAAAGTAGTGTCAACTGGATGAGGTTGCCCTGGACCTTGTACAGTTCTGTTCTGAAAATATTAAAGGATAGGSACCTTGTTCCAGTGTTACACTACTCTTGCAGTAAAACTTTGGTTTCCTAATATCATACTGAATGGAATGTGCTGTAGTCCAACTTGYCTGTTCTCTCTCATCCTATCCCTGTGTCCTTCTGAGAAGAGTCTGTCTCCATTCACTTTTTACCTTGCCTTATGGTGGTAGTTAAGAGCAGTAAGATAACCATAACCTTTTGAAGATTAAAAAGAGCAGCTTTGTGATGGCATTGGCCAGTTCCCTCAGCATGCTGAATTGTGTTCCATATGATGCCATGGACATGCGTGTCTTGTTGGTTGAGGTGCTCTTACCTCTAGCTTTCTTTGCTCTGGGAACTGCTCCACTCTCACAGACGTGGTAATATCTGGGACCTGGGGAGTATCTGGTAGTATCAGGGACATGAGGGGCTAAATTAGAKACCTCACCAGTGTGAACAGGCAGAAGAGGCAGTGGGAACCTTGGCCTCTTGCTTTTCTCAGTCTTCCTTTTGCTGCCAAYGTATTTATTTTTATGAACCCTTCTTCCCATTTACATCATTCGGTAGTTTCAGCTCCAGATGAACTCTGTTCAGCCAAACTGGCCTTCTGCAATGCGTGCTTTTCTGCCCATTGTAAGGGAGCTCTGAGGAGGCTCTGCTTTAAAATCATCCGGGGCCTTTTTACCCTATATGACAGTCTTGCATTGGCTCTTACATTCTTCTGCAGATCCAGGATTGTAATTCAACCAGATTTTCAACTTTACCATCTGTGATTGCTGCAGCCAAGGCTGCCTGTAACTTTAACTTCCACTCTTCCTCGTTAGTTAGGAGGTCAAGCAGAGCATTCTCTGTAGTTGGTTTATCAATCATCTGCATCAAGCAGTTGTCATCAACACACTTCGGAATCTTCTGGACCACTTGTGATTTGGCGTATTGCCCTTCAAGCAGACACTAGGGTAGTTAAAACTCATCATAAGTATCATAGCCTGCAATCAGGAGGCATCCTCCAGCTTCCAAAAGAGGGTTTCCTCTTTTTGATCATGTTTTGGACCAAACCATCATTCTTCAAGAAACAGTAAGARAAGTTTCACGAATGAGAAGTAATGTATCTATATAACTGATCAAGCTGCTAACAGTTCAGTTTAGCTTTTAATAAAAGAATCGTGATTCATTTTATGGTTAAAATCTCAGATCTTAACTGAATTATATCAGTCATTCTTTTCTTGCCTTTAGTGATATATGAAGAACGTGTTTTCCTGTCATTTTAAGATCAAAATCCATGGGTATTCGTTTGGATATAATTACTGATTTGAGTAATGCCACTCCAGATAGTCACAAGTATAAGTATTTATGATAAGAAAAAAATTGCTGAGGGCTGAAGGCTTCTTGGAGTGAAGGATGTTTAGTTCCAGCTCTCTGCCTGCAGGAGAAGCAGCTACTCCAGTGGCTTGTGTTTCTGAGAGCAGATGCTGTTTCTCCATGGGAAGAGTTCAATGATTTTTACTAGAGCATTACTGACTCGGCCACTGAACTATGGATTGCTTGGGAATAGGGATTGCAGTAGTTTAATGTGATATTTTGTAGCTTTTTTTGCTCATAAAACCTCCGAAAGTTATGGGCATTACACTAAAGCCTTATCTTATATGTATAAAACAGTAGCAACTTTTAAGTTACTGGGCATGTGGCATGTCACTTTTTGGTATTACTGAAGCATTTGGGAATGGCGTGCAGGGAGTTATTTTTGGGGTCACTTAGAAAATTACAAAATGCTCTTTTTTTTTCTTTTTAAATACTTTTAACTTACAGAAACTGCTTGCTGGAGAACATGTGCAATGGATGTRTGTGACAGGAACCCTAGCCTTGCAGCTGACTGCCATTTGGTCATGTGCATGAGACAGGTGCCCTTTGTTTGGCTGGCAAACAAGGCACTTGCTGCAGCCTTAWGCAGAAATTCTGCGTAATTCCCCACAGCAGTCTCTCATGCTTGTGTCCTTCAGGCAGAGTAGGAGAGCCTCGGACAGGCAGTTCCCTCCTATGCAAAGTACATTTTGTAAACAGTGAGTGCAATCCTGTAAAACACAAGGATTTCTCAAGCAACTCAACTCTGCTCCAACTCARTCCTGCTCACAACAAGAGCAAGCTCGAAGCATCCTTTCCCTCTTGATCTCATCTTTATTATGCCAATATGGTCCAAAGCAATTTGAGAAATACCTTTCCCTGTATTTTTATATCCCCTTATACATATGATAGCAATTTTGGGAAAGATTGGAAGGGTTAAGACTGGAAACATTTTTTTTTTTTTCACTTGTGATATATATATATTTTAAACAATATTCCAATTCAATGTTATGAGAAACCAAAGAGCTTTTCAGTGAAGATGCTTCATACTCATAGTACGGGCAATAGTCTGTAATTCTCTACAGGAATAGCACATAATCTGAATGAGATTTCTGGACCAACTCTCTCTCTCTCCCTTTCTGGTCCAGTGCATATTTAATTGTTTTTACACAATGGAACAGCAGGAGAATTTGGGAGAGTTATTTCGCATAACATCTGGAAGCACTATTGTCTTCATGTTATTTTTGCTGTTCATAGTTTGACCAGAGTTATTTCATCTTCAGCTAGAAATGAGAATTCCCGTGGAAAATTTCAACTTTGACAAACCAGCATCTTCTGACCCAAATAACTCTTTTGTTGGAAAATTACTGGCTAAGCCTAGGCTTTCATAACATCGAATATGATGGATGCTCTCCATATGTGATGATCTCGGATCAGTTTAGGCCTGYGCTGTAATGCAGTAACAACATTTTTAGAATAACAGAATAAATTCATATTCACTGTTGTTGAAACTGTAATTGAGAGAACTCAAAAGAATTGGTGCAGGTAGATAACAGATCCTCATATCTAGTATAATATCTGGTTTTACTCTGCATGGATCTAATTCCTATATAGTATGTAGAGCAAGTTAATAATAAAAATATTAAGACATTAAAAAGGGGCATAAATAGAGAGATAATAATAAGAGGGACTTAAGATAACAGATGCAATGGATTTTTTTTTCCTTGTACTTAACTCCTTAAAAAATGTAACTGAACATACTATATATAAGAGAGTAGTCAGATCTACTAAACTGTAGGACTGACTTCAGAAGGGAAGATTAACATCTGGATTACCTGAACTCTATAAAATTCAACCAAATTGTTTCCTGGGTACCCTCTGTTTGTTATTTTGTCGCCTTATTGCAAGAAAGTGGGCTTGAGATTCAAGGGTTTCTTCCTAGTCTTGCAGTGACGCTGTTGCTCACAAGGTGATGCAAGCTTTCTAAACACATTGCTAGAATTGTCTTCATACTGAAAATATGTAAAGAGCCGTTCTGCAGGGGCATTCCAGAAATCAAATAAATCTCCTTAAATAAGAGGCATTCATACATGTATTTTTCCAGTCTTTAGTTTTGTTTAAAGTTATGTTATATGAACACTTAGGATGCTGCATAGACTTCAAAATTGCATGCCTTTATTTGGGTTCCATCATGAGAAAAAGAAGATAAACCTTTAATACTAATTCTGTGGATGAATTGTCAAATAGGGAATCTTTATAGGGATACATCAAAAAGGACTTTATATTTTCTAACTAGAAAGATTTTCAGGAGTTTCCATCCAGGAGGCAATCTCCATTCTTGGCCCTTTTCAAGATTTGACTGGATAAAGCCCTGAGTAATCTGGTTTGGTCTCACACTCACTCTAATTTGAGCAGGAGTCTGCATTAGTGATTACCTGAGGTCCCTTCCATGCTGAATTATTTTACGATCCTCTGAATTTTCACAATTACCTTGCTGGGATRAGGTGTATTATGATAGCTTAATGTAACAGTAGGAAGTGTGCTATGGCATAGGATACCAGCTTGGAAAACGATCAAAAGAGTGGTTTAAAAATAATAATAATAATAAAAAATAAATAAATAAAAATAAATTTGTTTCTGAAGAATGGTTTGTTGTACTCTTTAAAAGTTAAGATGTTACCCAGGAAGATATTAGCAAGGGAATCTTCTCTGAATAGATTGTTAGGTCAAAACCTCCTTTCTCTACTGATATGCTCTATATTCCCTATACTGATAGGGAACATACGGAGTCTCAAGTGCTGAAATTTATGTGTGTTCTGACTAGTTAATTTGTTACTTTTGCAGTTACTTTTTCAGTATTTCATCTAATCTTACACTTTTTTTTTTTTTTTTTTCTCCTCCATGCAAGGTCAGTGCGAACCAATTACCCTGGAACTCTGTATGAACTTGCCTTACAACTATACCAATTATCCAAACTATCTGGGCCACAGGACTCAGAAGGAAGCCTCTATCAGCTGGGAATCTTCTCTTTTCCCAGCCTTGGTTCAGACTAACTGCTATAAGTACCTTATGTTTTTTGCCTGTACAATCCTAGTACCAAAGTGTGACCCCTACACAAATCAGCGGATCCCACCTTGCAGGTAAAATACTTCTAATTTACTTCTTGACTAACACTACCTGTGATATTATTCTTTCCAAATTTTCTGCTTCCATTAAAAATGCCAGATTTTTCCTCTGTAATCCCATTGTAAAGGGTTTAGCATTATATTTTGTCAGAWCATTAAATCTAGTTTATTTCATTCATGTAATCACTTTTTGAAGTTTTCAGAAMAAGTACAAGAATGGCAATTCAAATAATTTTCAAAATGTGTTTACTGGGTAAGTGTATGAAGTATTTTCCATTTTTCCGTGCTTGCTTAGAAAGTGATACTATGAAAGGAACCTAAACGTAGAAAAATTAGGTAATTTGAAACCTATTCATTTTTTTTATTGCATTTGTGTAACACTTGATTTATACAAAGTCTTTTCCAAATCCTGTTAATAGAAACTGAGATTTTAATCCATGTTTATATTTCTAAATTAGAGAAGTGTATTAGAAATATATAGCCCAGTTTTGCCATGTCGTTCTTTGTAGCATAATAACTTACACTTCGCACTTATTTGATAAACTTTTTGACTGTTCTCTCACCGTTCACTGTGTTGAAAGAAAACTGTATTGACAATGTGCTAGTATATCCTATGGTATAAAATTTTGTCAAGTAGAAAATATGTATTTATGTAGTGATAAACCTCTTAGTGCAAACAAAGTGATAAACCTCTTAGTGCAAACAAAGAGTGAGACACGGAGATTTGCTAAGATATTGCTCAATTCTCACGTTGGAACGTAACAAGGAAGATAGAATATTGCATGTGGGATGCAAAGGACAGGATTCAAAGCTCTTCTTTTATAACACTCTTACTTGAATCTAGAAGGACTTAACCACAATTTGAAGCTCCCAAGGGCAGAATATTGCATTCTGAGCACACACGCTGAGCATGTTCTGAGAATCTGATGCTCCCTTTTCAAAACAATTTTCTTGTTCAAGGGTAGCAGTGACTAATTGAGCTAAACAGCACACATGCATTGCTTTACTTGTCTTTTTAAATATGAAACTGAGTTTGGCTAATGCAGTTTTGCAGTGACAAACTTCCCAACCAAATTATACTTTCCAACCATGAATTGCAAATTCAGATTGTAATTCTGCATCTGTTATGATGGGGTTTGTTAAAGCAAGGAGGAGAGAGGAACCAATATTTTTTAAAAAAGGAATGGTTATGGCTGTTCAGGCCACTCTATCAACTACACATTTTATCACATTGATAAAGAAATGTGATTAACATACTTTTCCTTGCTCTTCCTCTTTAACTTTGGTTAGGACAATAAAGTTCCAGTAACTGGGAATTCCTGAAGCTTTTTCTCAATAGTTTTAGGCAACTCCCCTTTGTATCCGCAGGACGTTGTGTGAGCAATCCAAGGAACGCTGTGAGTCTGTACTTGGCATTGTAGGTCTGCAGTGGCCAGAAGACACCGACTGCACGCAGTTTCCAGAGGAGAACTCAGGCAACCAAACTTGTCTAACTCCAGATGAAGATGTGGAAGGTAACTCCTATAAAAATGTTTCACAGAAAATTAAAGATCAGTTAGGTTTCCTGAAGTCACTGATTTGTGTTTTTTGAATTTTTTTTCTGTTAAACAGGGAAAAAAAAAAAATTCAAATTATAGTACATCATATAGGGTAAGTTTAAATATTTAGGCAGCCAACTGTTTATGGAAAAGATTCTTAATGAAATGCCAGAGAATTTTCCCTTGCATTCATCTCTCTACAATWTTCAGAGAAGGAGAGTTTCAGTTTTTGTAAAAATAAATCCTATTTCACAGAAGGATTAATTATTCTCACTGTGRGAAAAGAAGTACTTGAGGTTTGTGACTAAGAGAAACCTGCTGCCTACCTKTGTTTTCACTTCTTTATCCACCTAGAAGATATAATGCTGCTTTCCTAATCAGGAGGCAAACTTCTGACACTGTTAAAGAAGTTGAGCTCCACAACAGCTCTGAGAAAAATACTGCAGCTGCTGCTGTTGTTGCCAGCTATTGTTTGCTCTTGGTTTTTGTTTGGGAAGGGGTCATTAGAGCGCTCTGCCAAACCAGCTTCAGTAGCAACTGACAAATTTCGGTTTGATGAATCCAGCCATAATGCTACTCGTTGAGGGTGTGAACACGGAGCAAAGAATGGCTCTGCCATAGTCCTTGTGTGGATGGAAAGGGCTGCAGTGCAGGGTCTCCGTCTACCAGAGGTAAGCAGAGGCAACCTCTTCCAACTTGGCAACTCTTTTTCCTGGCAAAACATCAGTAAGGTAGTTGGGAAAATGGTGATATGATGCATKCTAGGGTGCCCACAACATGCCAATGATGTTCAGTCCTTACTCTCYTTCTGCTCACCTACACGTGATGGAGTCTTTTGACCTCAGAAGACTACTCACTCTTTTGAACCTGAAGCAGGTGAAAGTTAATTGATTCATAGTTCTTTTAGTGAAGATGTATTACTGAAAAACAAAAAAAAAAAAAAGACTACTCACTCTTTTGAACCTGAAGCAGGTGAAAGTTAATTGATTCATAGTTCTTTTAGTGAAGATGTATTACTGAAAAACAAAAAAAAAAAAAA